>NC_060272.1:2198295-2207561 GCF_021613505.1 Equus quagga
GAGGGATGAGGGTGAGGGATGGAGGGTGAGGGATGTTAGGTGAGGGATGAGGGTGAGGGCATAGGGGTGAGGGATGGGGGTAAGGTATGGAGGGTGAGGTATGGAGGTTGAGGGATGAGAGTGAGGGATGAGGGTGAGAGATGGGGGTGAGAGATGGAGGATTAGGGATGGGGATGAGGCAGCGAGCAGGTTTGGCAAGAAAAGGGTGGCATGGGAGTTCAGGCAAAGCCGTGTGGGGGCAAAGGGTTTGGGGAGATGAGGAACCTGAGTATTTCGTAGGTGAGAGGAAGCCACTAAAGGAAAGAGATGGAAGAAGAAAGAGAAACGGGGCACGAGTGACAGGACAAGGATATAGGAGAGGCAGACAGACGAGATTAAAAGAGAGCTAAATTGAGAAAATCTAAAAAATAGACGTATTCTGAGACCAGTGGGAAAGGCAAGGGCAAGTTTAATTATGTTTTCTTTCGTACAATCTATGATATTTCTCTAAAATTGCTGTATGCACCATTCTAGGCAAACTTCTCCTTCCTTCTTTCCTCTTACCCTCTAAGCCCTCCAACATGATAGATACTTAATTTTTCTCCAAATCTAGGTTTGCCATTCTATTTTTAGAACACAAATTCCTCCGGAGGAAACCACTTAAAATCCTGGTTTCCTGGACACCCTCATACACCGCTGGTGGGAATTTAATTAGCACAACTTCTCATAAGGCACTTGGCAAGATGATTCCTCTGTCAAAGGTGATACAGTACAGCTGATTGTGAGCTCAGGCCCCATCCACCAAGCCAGCTCCTCCCCCAGCATCCTCCAGCTCAGGAAACAAACAGCGTCCACCTAGTTGTTCATGCTAGAACCCTAGATAGAAGTAAACACTCCTATCCCATCTCCCTTCCTCCACTCTTGTCCTACTCTAATCTCTTGTCTATGCAGCAGCCAGACCAATGTTTTAAAAATGGAAATTAGATCACGCTACTTCCTGCTTAAAATTCTTCAATGGACTGACCTGCTCCTGGGTTGATGCACAGCTCCGGGGCCCTGATATAAACAGACCCCGAGGGAGACGCGTCTTCACTGCATTGCTGCCTCACGAAGTGTAGGCAAGGTCTCCAGGGACCTGCTTCTGGAGGACGTGCCACGTGCACTTAAGAAGAATGTGTCTTCTGCTGCCCTTGGAGGGAGTGATCTCTAGACAGTTGTGTCCAGTTGAGCTACAGTGTCGTGCAAGTCCCCTGTGTCCTTGACGACCTGTCTGGGCGCCCAGTCCGTGGTTGACAGTGGGTGTTGAGGTCTTCTCTATGACTGTAGAGCTGCCTATTTCTTCCTTCAGTTCTGTCAACATTTGCTTCCTGTGTTTGGAAGCTCTGATGTTTGCGTACATATATTTATATTGTTATGTCTTCTTGGTGAATTCACCCTTTTATCATTGTTACGAGAGACAAAGAAGAACATTATATAATTATTATAATAATCATCATAATAATCTTATAATGATAATATAATGTTCTTCTTTGTCTCTTGTAACAATCTTTTACTCCAAGTCTATTTGTCTCTTATTGATCTAGCCACCCCTGCTCGCTTTGGTTACTAACTGCATGTAAAATGTTTTTCCATCCTCTCACTGTGTGTGTCCTGAGATCGAGGGTGAGCCTTTTGTAGGCAGCATACAGCTGGATCCTGCTTTTTACCCATTCTGCCAATCTACATCTTTTGCTAGGGAAGTTTAATCCATTTACAGATTTGTACATTATTTGCTCAATTACGTAGATTTATAATTATTTTAATGCATTTGTCTTTTAAATCATGTAGGAAATAAAAAGTGGAGTCACAAAGCAAAAATACAATAATCTTGGCTTTTATATTTGTCCATGTATTTGCTCTTAGCAGAGGTCTCTATTTCTTCATATGGCCCCAGTTACTGTCTGATGACCTTCCATTTCAACCTGAAGGATTCTGTGTAGCATCTCTTGTAGGACAGGTCTGATGGAAATGAACTCCCTCTGCTTTTGTCTACCTGGGAATGTCTTAACTTTCTCCTTTATCTTTGAAGCACAAGAAATAGAATTCTTGATTGGCAGCTTGTTTTTTCTTTTGACACTTCAGATATGTCATCCTACTGCCTTCTGGCCTCCATGGCTTCTGATGAGAAATCAGCTGTCAATCGGACTGAGGATCCTTAAGTGACATCTCACTGCTTTCAAGATTCTCTATCTTTGTCTTTTGAGTTTGATTAGAATGTGTCTCAGTGTGGGTCTCTTTGAGCTTATCCTACTTTGAATTTACTCAGCTTCTTGGATTTATAAATTCATATCTTTCATCAAATTATACACCATGTCCAAGTGGGGTTTATTCCAGGAATGCAAACATGGTTCAATATAAGAACACCAATCAATGTAAACATCACATTAATAGAACAATATATGTGCACACACACACAAGTGTATCTGTTAGATACTTGTATGCCAATGTTCATTGCAGCATTATTCACGATAGTCAAAAGATGGGAACAATCTAAATGTCCATCAACGGAAGCATGGATAAACAAAATGTGGTGTATATACACAATGGAATATTATTCAGCCATATAAAGGAAGAAATTCTGACACATGCTACAACATGGATGGGCCTTGAAAACATTATGCTCAGTGAAATAAGTCAGACACAAAAGGACAAATATTGTATGATGCTACTTCTATGAAAGAGCTACAATAGGCAAATTCATAGAGGCAGAAAGGAGATTAGTGGCTACCAGTGGCTAAGGGTAGGAGAAGATGGGGAGTTATTATTTAATAGTTACAGAGTTTCTGTTTTGGGTGATGCAAAAGTTTTGGAAATAGTGGTGATGGTTGCACAACATGATGAATATATTAATACCACTGAATCGTACACTTAAAAATTATTAAATTGGTAAGTCTTATGTTATATATATTTTACCACGATTTTAAAAATTAATAATGTAATTCACCAAAACCCATTGAATTGTACATTTTAAGCAGGTGAACTGTATGGCACATGAATTATATCTCAATAAAACTGTTTTTTAAAGCTATAAAGGACATTTTGGGTACAATTGGGGAGGATTATATATGTTCCAAATATTAGATAAGAGGAGAACTGTTGTTTTGCTGGGTGTGACAATGGCATTGTGGGAGATCATCCTTTCTCTTAGAAGAGGCATGGTGATTAATTGAGTTGCTAAGTGTGGTGACACCAATGATTAACTTTTGAATGATTCAGAAAAAAAAGCGTGTGTGACTTTTGAGTGTATACTTTCGCATGGCAGAAAGAGAGTGAGAACAAATGGCAAAATGAGAACAAGTGTTCAATATACGGGTGGGTGTTTTACTATTTGTTCAAGCTCAGTGTATTTTGAAATTTTCACAATAGTTGGGAGTAAATCCATTCTATTCAACATTAATCAGCAGGTCCTAATTAGTGCAATAAGGCAAGAAAAAGAAATTAAAAGGCATAAACATTGAATAGGGAGAAATTTAAACTGTCTTTATTGCTAGATGATATGATTGCATATGTGGAACACCAAAGCAGTCTGCTAGAATTAATCAGCTAATTTAGCAGATTTTCTGGATATAAGATCTATGCAGTAAAATCAATTATATTTCTATATACAAACTTTGGGAAATGATATTTTTAAAATATTATTTACAATAGCATGAAAAAATCAACTAAATAGGAATTAACTTGATGTGTAAAGATCTATAGAACAAAATAAAACGTTGCTAAAAAAATCTAAAGTAGACCTAAAATTTTGGAGATACACCATATTCTTGGATTGGGAGCCTCCATATTGTTAAGATGTCCATTCTCCCCAAACTAACCTATAGAGTCAATGCCATCCCAATCATAAATTTCATTTTTTTGGTAGAAATTGAAAACCTAATTTTTGAAAAAGATAGTCTTTACTTTTTAAAGCAATTTTAGGTTCATAGCAAAACTGAGCTGAAAGTAAAGAGTTTTCATGTACCCTCTGGCCTCCACCTACACACAGCCTCCTCCACTATCGAAATCCCGCAGCAGACTGGCACATTTGTCACAGTCAGTGAATCCATCACCCAAAGACCCTAGTGTACATACGGTTCACTCGGGGTCTGCTCTACGTTCTACGGCTTTGACACACGTATAATGACAGATATCCACCACTGTAATACCACACAGAATAGTTTCGCTGCCCTAAAAATCCTCTGTACTCCACCTCTTCATCCTCCCTTCCCCACAAACTCCCAGCAACCCTTGATCTTTTTACTGTCTCCACAGTTTTGCCTGTTCCAGAATGTCACTGTTGGAATCATACAGGGTGTAGCCTTTTCAGATTGGCTTCTTCCACTTAGTCATATGCATTTAAGGTTCCTCCATGTCTTTTCATGGCTTGACAGTTCATTTTTTTTAGTGCTGAATCATATTCAATTGTCTGGATGTATCACAGTTCATTTATCCACTCATCTACTGAAGAACATCTTAGTTGCTTCCAAGTTTTAGCAATTACAGACAAAGCCTCTATAAGCAGAAGATTTTTGTGTGGACATAAGTTTTCAACCCTTTTGAGTAAGTATCAAGGAGCATGATTGCTGGGTTGTGTGGTAAGAGTACGTTTAGTTTTGTCAGCTACTGCCAAAATGTCTTCCAAAGTGGCTGAACCATTTTGCATTCCCCAAGAATGAAGGAATGAGAGCTCTTGGTGCCCCACATCTTCATCAGCATTTGGTGTTGTCAGTATTTTGGATTATGGCCATTCCAATAGGTATGTAGTGGCATCTTATTGTTCTTTTAATTTGAACTTCCCTGATGACATATGATGTGGAACATCTTTTCATATGCTTATTTTCCATCTGTATATCTTCTTTAGTGAGGTGTCTGTTCAAGTTTTTGCCCTTTTTTTTTGAGGAAGATTAGCCCTGAGCTAACTACTGCCAGTCCTTCTCTTTTTGCTGAGGAAGCCTGGCCCTCAGCTAACATCTGTGCCCATCTTCCTCTACTTTTTTTTTAATATGTGGGACGCCTACCACAGCATGGCGTGCCAAGTGGTGCCATGTCCACACCCGGGATCCTAACTGGCGAACCCCAGGCCGCCGAGAAGCGGAATGTGCGCACTTAACCGCCGCGCCACCAGGCTGGCCCCTTGCCCATTTTTTAATTGGGTTGTTTGTTTTCTTATTGTTGAGGTTTAAGAGTTCTTTGTATATTTGAGGCAACAGTCCTTTATCAGATACGTCTTTCACAAATATTTTCACCCAGTGTGTAACTTGTCTTCTCATTCTTTCAACAGTGTCTTTCCCAGAGCAGAAGCTTTTAATTTTAATGACGTCCAGATTATGAATTATTTTTTTGATGGATTGTACCTTTTGGTGTTGTATCTAAACACAAAGTTATCTAGATTTTCTCCTGTTATCTTCTAGGAGTTTTATAGTCTTGCATTTTATATTTAGGTCTATGATCCATTTTGAGGTAATTTTTCTGAAAGGTGTAATGCCATTTTTTTTGCATGTGGATATCCAGTTGTTCCAGTGCCATTTGCTGAAAATACTATCTTTTCTCCATTGTATTACCTTGGCTCCCTTGTCAAAGATAAGTTGACTATATATCCATCCATCTATCTATCTATCTATCTATCTATCTATCTATCTATCTAAGATAAGCAGACTATATATCCATGTATCCATCTATCTATCTATCTATCTAAGTTGACTATCTATCCATCTATCTATCTATCCATCTATCTATCTATCTAGAGAGAGAGAGAGAGAAAGAGATGGGGATACGTTCTGAGAAATGAGTCGTTGTGCAAACATCATAGAATGTACTTATACAAACCTAGATGGTATAGCCTACTACACACCTAGGCTATATGGTAATATTCTTATGGGACAACTGTTGCGTATGTGGTCCATCATTGATTGAAACGTCATTACGTGGTGCATAACTGTACTGTAGCTTTATAGCAGGTCTTGAAGTCAGATAGTGTCAGTTCTCCAACTTTGTTCTTCTCCTTCAATATTGTACTAACTGTCTGAGTCTTTTGTTTCTCCATATAAACCTTAGAATCAGTTTGTCAATATCTACACAATGACTTGCTGGGATTTTGATTGGGATTGCATTGAATCCATAGGTCAAATTGGGAAGAACTGACATCTTGACATCATGAATGAGGCTTCCTATTCATGAACATGGAATATCTCTCCATTTATTTAGTTTTTCTCTGATTTCTTTCATCAGAGTCTTATAGTTATCCTCATGTAGATCTTGTACATATTTTGTTAGTTTTATGCCGAAGTATTTCATTTTGGGGGTACTAATGTGAATGGTATTACGTTTTTAATTTCAAGTTCCACTTCTTCATTGCTGGTATGTAGCTAAGTGATTGACTTTTGTATATTAACCTTGTTTCCTGCAACTTCCAGAGTTTTTTGGCAATTCCTTTGGATTATCTACGTAGAAATCATGCCATCTGCAAACAAAGATAGTTTTATTTCCCTCTTACCAATCTTTATACCTTTTATTTTTTAATTTTTTGGTCTTATTGCATTAGCTAGGACTTCCAGTACAATGTTGAAAAGGAGTTGTGAGAGGGACCATCCTTGTCTTGTTCCTGATCTTAGCACGAAAGCTTTGAGTTTCTCACCATTAATTATGATGTTAGCTGTAGGTCTTTTGTAGTTGTTCTTTATCAAGTTGAGGAAATTCTCTTCTATGGCTAGTTTGCTGAGAGTTTTTAAAAATCGTGAATGGATTTTGTCAAAGGCTTTTTCTGTCTGTTGATATGATAACGTGATTTTTCTTCTTTAGGCTGTTACAGATTTTAGTGTAATTTCTTCCTTAAATGTCTGGTAGAATTCACCAGTGAACCCAAACGAGCCTGGTGCTCTGTGTTTCAGAAGGTTGTTAATTACTGATTCCATTTCCTTAGTAGAGATGGGCCTGTTGGGATCATCTGTTTCCTCGTGTGTGAGTTCTGGGAGACTGTCTGTTGTGTCAGTCCCATCCTATTGATAGTGACGCTCTCAGGCAGGAATGCCAGAGGCCCTTGTCTGCGCCCATATACTCGTAGCAAGCTCCCACAGACATGTCCCCTACCAGGGCCAGGGTAGTGGCTGGACTGACCCTTGTGGTCTTCTTATGGTCACAGGATGTGCTTCAGCAAAAACCATCAAGGAACTTTGAGGAACAAGACTTATTATCCACAGTTCCTGGTGGGTGCACGGCATGCCCAAAGCCACAGAAGGAGGTCACAGAGACAGCACGGACCTGGGGCTCTGCCTTTATTAGGGTCCAAAGGTGGGGTGTCTAGGGTTTTGCAGGTTCATTCTTTATTGGCTAATTTAAAGCATAAGAGTGTGAATTAGGGCGTGGGAGGGGGAGGCGGGCTCACGCAAACGGTCAGTTATCTAGGTTACCCAGAGCTTTCTGAAAGAGGGAGCTTCTTGGGTGGGGGCTACCTTGCTCCTTATCTGGTTGTTTCGCTAACAGCTGTGTGGTACAGCTGCCAATGTGTTTATATAAGATGCATGTCTGTTGAAATGGATGCCTCAGCAATCAAAAGTTTAATGTTGGGCACTTAGACTACAGTGTCTTTCAAGGAATTAGTTTATTTCATCTAGGTTATCAAATTTGTGGGCATAGAGTTGTTCATAACATTCCTTTATTATCATTTTAATGTCCATGGGATCTGCAGTGATGTCCCCTCTTTCGTTTCTGATATCAGTAATTTGTGACTTCTCTCTTTTTTTCTTAGCCCAGATACAGGTTTATGACTTTATTGATATTTTCAAAGAACCAGCTTTTGGTTTCACTGATTTTTTCTTTGATTTCCTGCTTTCAATTTCATTGACATCTACTCTAATTTTTATTATTTCTTTTCTTCTGCTTACTTTGAATTTAATTTGCTCTTCTTTTTCTCATCTCCTACTGTAGAAGCTTAGGTGATTGATTTTAAATCTTTCTTCTTTTCTAAGGCATGCATTCAACGCTATAAATTTCCCCCTAAACACTGCTTTCACTGCATCCCACAAATTTTGATGTCATGTTGTCATTTTCATTCAGTTCAAAATACTTTTTAATTTCTCTTGAGATTTCTTCTTTCACCCATGTGTTATTCAGACGTGTGTTGTTTAATCTCCACGTATTTGCAAATTTTCCAATGATAATCTGATCTTAAAATTTACATTGACTACCAATAGACCTAATAATACCAAGACAATTGAAGAAGAGCAATGATGCTGAAGGACTTACAGGACCAGATTTTGATGCTACATTAAGACAGCGTGGTGATGGCATAAGGATAGATAGATAGATCAATGAGACAGAGTAGAAAATCCCAACAAAGACCCACACACATTTATAGTTACTTGATTTTCAACAAAGGCATCAATGCAACTCAAGGGGGAAAAGAAAGTCTCTCAATAAATGGCGCTCAATCTCCTTGATTTCCATGTGGGAAAAAAATGAACTTTGATTGGTCCCTCACACCAAAGCCAAAAAGTAATTTCTGAAAGCTAAATCTAAAATTCCCAGAAGAAAACAGGACCTTAGGATAGGCAAGGGTTTTAAAAATAGGACAAATATGGCCCCAACTGTAAAAGAAGAAATGTATAAATTGGACTTTATCAAAACTTAAAAGTCTTGCTCATCAAAGGCAAGTTTAAAAAACATCCATAGATTGGGGGAAACATTCACAGTAGATATATCTAATAAAGAACTCATATCCAGAATAACTACAAATCAATAAATAAAATAAAAAGAACTCAGTCTTAAAATTGTCAAAAGACTTGAACTATATTAACTACATTAAAGAAGAAATCCAAATGGCTAAGAAGCATGTGAAAATGGTCCCAACTTCTTTAGTAATCAGGAAAATGCAAATTAAAACCACAGCAGGATACCCTTTCACACCCATCAGAATGGCTAGAAAGCAAGGGGTTGCCAATAGCAAGTGTTGGTGAAAATGTGGCACAACTGGAACTTTCACATGTTGCTGACAGGAATAAAATGTTCAAATCCCTTTGGAAAACTGACTGGCATTTTCCAATGCAGTCGAGCATATAATGGCTCTGTGATCCAGCAAGCACATTCCAGGAAGACATCCAAGAGAAATAAGCATACACATCGGTCTACTGGAATGTCCACAGCAGCTCAAGTGGAACCTGTCCCAGCGCTCCCGTGCAGTAAAGACAAACTGGGATGGAGTCACATGCGGAACGAACTGTCCCAGCGCTCCCGTGCAGCAGAAAAGACAAACTGGGATGGAGTCACATGCGGAA
>NC_060272.1:2207571-2224049 GCF_021613505.1 Equus quagga
CTCCCGTGCAGCAGAAAAGACAAACTGGGATGGAGTCACATGCGGAACGAACTGTCCTAACCTGTAGGCAGTCATGGGCCAATGCTTCGCACTGTTTCGAGCAGAAGTAGCCTGAGAGAAAAGTTACGTTCTGTAGGAGTCCATTATGATGAAGTACTGAGCAAGAAAAACTAACCCAAGTCAGGCCAGTGGTCACCTGGGGGGTGGAAATGATGGAAGAGGACACAGGGGGGCTTCGGGGCGCTGAAGACGTTGGGTTTCTTGATCTGAGTGTGGGTTAGATAGGTGAGTTCAGTGAAAATTCATGAAGTCGTAAACTTGTGATAGCTGCACCTTGAGGTGTGTACATTATACTACAATAAAAAGTTTTTAAAATGCCATTTAACAATAGATCAAAAATATGAAATATCTGGGAATAAATCTAATGAAAAAATACCTAAGACTTCTTCACAGAAATCTACAAAGTATAACGGAAAGAACTAAAAAAGAACTAAGTACATGGATATGCTGCGTTCATGGACTGGCAGAGTCAGAATTGTAAACTGGCCAATATGTATACATATGAATTGATTCTCAGTCTCATTAATTATCAGAGAAATACAAATAAGACCACAGCCGGAAATCGGGTTAACGCAGGTGATGTGCAAATGTAAGTCTGACAACAGCGAATGTGGGAGAGGCTGTGGGTCAACAGCGGGTCCTACACTCAGCCAGCAGGAGTGTCAACTGATACCCACTGTTGAAAATACTTTGGCACCATCTTATTAAGTAGAATATCTGCGTATCCTACCAGCGAGCAACGCCACTTCTAGGATGTGTCCCGGGGCGTGCTCAGCATCAATGTTTACACTAACAAAAAGCTGGAACACAATTCAAATGTCCAACAGCAGGACACCAAATAAATAGAGGGCTGTGTATTTGCACAATAGAATAATAAGCCACACTGGAAATCTCGCAAAGGCCATATAACATCTTCCCCTTCTTATAAAGTTTAAAACACACGTGTACGGGGCCGGCCCCATCCATGGCTGAGTGGCCAAGTTTGCATACTCTGCTTCAGTGGCCCAGGGTTTCACCGGTTTGGATCCTGGGTGCGGACCTGGCATCGCTCATCAGGCCACGCTGAGGCAGCATCCCATAAAGCACAACTAGAAGGACCTACAACTAGAATATACAACTATATACTGGGGGGCTTTGGGGAGAAGAAGAAGAAAAAAAAAAGATTGGCAACAGACGTTAGCTCAGGACCAATCTTAAAAAAAGACCCGCATGCAAAATATATACAAAGGAAAATAAACAGGAAAAGGAAAAAGCTAGAAGGATGTTAAGCATCAAATTTAGGGCAGTAGTTACATCTTTCGGGAGACACTGGCTGTCCGTGTTCTGGGTGGGGTGAGGTGCGCTGGTCTTCCCTAAGTTCCATGGACAGACAAAGACAAGTGAGCCAAGCATGGACCACGCGGCTGACACTGCACCAAATGTGACAACTAATCTCGTCTCTCTACCTGCGATCCAGCTCCTGAGACATCTCCTCCTTCCCTCAGTCCAGACTTCTGTCCACCTGGCCCTGTGGTTCGGGCCTGTGATGTCTCAACTTTGGTCTGGACTGTTCCCCTCGTTGACTCTATTCCGTCAGACCCAGAAGGAAGGGGACCTTAGGAATATTTTTTCTTCTTGCTTTACATAGTTTTTATAGCAGTGAAATTATAGGCACTTTTTCCTTCTTTAACTCTTTTGTATTTCCATATAAAACAAAATCTTAGTTTTAAAAATCTAGAGAACATCATTCAGCAGGAAAGCCGCTAAGTGACGGTTTGCCCTTTTCACGACTAAGAAGGAAAAAAAGCAAAGAAGCTTGCCAACATTCAAAACTCACAAGCTGTATGCAGAACTCTAGCTTGCAGCTTCTTTCAAGGAGTCAGGTGGCCTGGCTCCTGTCCACGCATAGCAGAGGCCCAGGTCCTGGCCTCCCCCTGCGGGGCAGCTCACCGCACCTGGCTCGCGTCTGTGGTTTCTCTCTGCCTCGCTCCCTCCTTTACCTGGTATGTTTCTCTCTCTCCTGTGTCCTCCCGGGAAAGAAGACTCCCTCAGTAGCTGAGAATCGGCTGGTCTAACGAGTTCTCCTTGGTGGAGAAGGGACAAACCTTCAACAGGTCACCCCTCGGCAGTGGGGCAGCCTGGAATGCAGGTCCCAGTCAGCTCCCACCTTGGGCAGGACCCAGACCTGCAGGACGAGGAGGGGGTGGTGTGTGGGTGTTGGGGGGCTGTCGGCCTGAATTGTTGAGAGCTACCCCACTGGGGATGCAAGAAAATAAGTCCCTGAAAACCGAGAAGAAATCCAGAACAGACCCGACGTGGGGCCGGGCCAGTTGTAGGTGAGAGATGCTGGGTGTCAGCCAGGGTCCTGCCTTTGAAGAAACGCCAAAGTCATGTTGAAAGGAGACATTCTCACTTGCCACATGGGCTCTGCCGTGTCTGGCTCAAACCACAGCGGGCCATGGAGGAGGACCAGGTCAGGTCAGGCAGGGCCGGGGGAGGCTGGGCACCCACAGCAGCCTCAGCAGTACTCAGACAACACTAGGCAGAGCCCTTTTCACCATTTCTCCAATTTAAAGGGTCCTGCACAGCCACTTTAGAGGGCAATGTTAACACGATCAACCTGACCCCCACGGGGCAGTGACGAAAATCCAAACTTCCAAAATGAAAGGCTTGAGCGTCACCAGTAGGGGCTTGGGGTCTGTTTGCCAGGGGATCTCAAATTAACCCTCCTGCTCCATGTCATCCTTTATGTGGCACATGGTACATTGGGTCAGTGCAGTCCCTGGGTGCCCCACCCCATGACAAAGGTGTCCGAGCCTCAGCCGTGGAGAGGACGGTCCCTCTGCCTCTTTGGCAGCTCTCCCCTGAGAGGAACTGCATGAAACCGCCAGCTACGGGACCAGACCAGACAGGCGACCCAAACAGGTGCTTCCGCCCCAACACGTGGCTGCGCTGTGACGGGCTGTTTCCACGGCAGGTGTGAGTAGTGGAAGGCAATGAGATGTGCGTTGGAGAGAGCTGAGGGCCCCCGACCCTGACCTGGCCCGACCTGAACACCTGCCCGGGGACCAGAACTGAGGCAGCAGGTGTGAGCTGCACACAGTCCACACCAGCAGGCGGCTCGACAAAGAGAATCTCAAACATTGCTGAAGCGGAAATGAAGACAGGACCTGGGAATCACCACTATTTGGAAATAGCTCTTTATTTTTTTTCAATTCTCAAACCACCTGGAACAAAATGAAAATCCCTTGCCTGGTATGGCCAAGAGCAGAGGTCACTAGAGGTCATTAAAGGGCCCCAGGTTCCCAAAGTTGCCCTGAGCACCAAGCCATTGAGGGAAGTAAGGTGCTTATAAAATCCACAACTACAGTCATAAAATAGAATGCTTTTTTGGGGCTGGTGCCGTTGCCTGGTAGTTGAGTTCTGCATGCTCCGTTTCAGCAGCCTGGGTTCACAGGTTCAGATCTCAGGTGTGGATCTACACCACTCGTCAGCCATGCTATGGAGGCATCCCACATGCAAAATAGAGGAAGATGGGCACAGATGTTAGCTCAGGGCCAATCTTCCTCACCAAAAAAAAAAAAAAAAAAAAAACCACCACAGACTTGAAAAGGAAAAAATAAATAAAACACTTTTTCAGCATTGATGCTCTTGGTCTCTGGGTCGGGTCTGTACATCCATGGGGTGGCACCTAGGGAAGGGCAAAGGAGGCCCTGGTGTCCCCCTCGAGCTGCCGCGTGGAGTCCAGTGCCTGCACTGAGCTGCCATGACCTTGGGATCTAGTTCTGATGACCAGGTTTCCCTTTGCCCCAAGACTGAGGCATCCATTCCTGTGCCTGTGTGACCTACCAGGACTGGAATCACCCCTATCATTCTGTGGAGATGCCGAGACGAGCCCCGACATGCCCCGAGCAGTGAGTTATCAGGTCGTGCGCAGGTGTGGACGTGGGGAGCTGGAGGACAGTGACGAGCCCCAGATGATTGGCGACTCGAGGGCAGCACCCACCAGCAGACCCCGGCACCTGGCCGCTCCCTGGAGGTCTGGGCTTTTCTGCTCCAGTGAGCACTGCAGTCATGCGGGGGCCCCCCAGTGCCGGTTGTCTCGCCCGGGGGTGGCTCACCTGTACCCCAGGCTTCATCTATGGGGGGCTCACCTGTACCCCAAGCCTCATCTATGGAGGGCTTACCTGTACCCAGGGCTTCATCTGTGGGAGATCACCTGTGCCCCGGGCCTCGTTTGTGGGGGCTCACCTGTGCCCCAGGCCTCACCTATGGGGGCTCACCTGTGCCCCAGGCCTCACCTATGGGGGCTCACCTGTGCCCCTGGCCTCATCTATGGGGTCTCACTTGTACCCCCCAGGCCTCACCTATGGGGCGCTCACCTGTACCCAGGTCTCGCCTCTGCCTGGGCCTCACTTCCGCCCTCCCTGAGGGCCCCTCTCCTTGCTGAGCCTGGGGTGTGGCTGGCCCAGGGTCTGCCCCCGGTCACCTCCCTCACACAGCACCCTGCTCAGTCCTGCAGCCACGCGGAAACCGTGCCGGGAGTGGAGAAAGTCCTCACCTCTGAGCTGGTACAAGAGGCCAGTGTCAGTGTCCTGGGACCACAGCAAGAAAGCACCCAGACTGGGCAGCTTAGAACAACAGAAATCTCATCTCTCCTGGGTCTGAGGCAGCAGCTGGAGATGAAGGTGGCACCAGGCCGCCCTCCCTCTGAAAGCTCTGGGAGTCCTTCCTGCCTCCTCTGGCTCCGGCTGGCTGTCTGCAGTCCTTGGCGTGGGGCGGCCTCATGTGTCTCTGTCTCTGTGGTCACGTGGCCTTCTTCCCTCTCTATGGATCCAAATTTCCCTCTTCTTATCGGGACACCAGTCATGGGATTAGGGCCACTCAAGGACATAGTCCTACCCACGATAAGGCCCTTAGCACCTGAGGCCCCCGGGCTGCTCTCCACCTGCATCCCCCAGCACTCCAACCAGGCCCTCTGGGCTCCCGGTCACAGGGGCTTTGACAACCAGCCGCTCCTGCCCCTGTTCCCTCCACTGCTCCTGTCCTACCCGCCATCATCCCTCGTCTGGCTCAATTCTCTCTGATCCGTGGTGGGCCCATCCCTGCACCACGCAGAGCACGCTGTCTTCACTGTCGGGGTGGGCAGCCAGAGGCCTATGGGACGCTGATCCGACCTGCTCCAGGAAAGGCACACCGCCTTCTCCTGGTGACAGGAGGAAATGCAGCCAGCCACCCCCTGCACGTCACCCAGCACAGCGAGCTGGGGCCTCCACTGCCAAGCCTCAAGGCCCCGCGCTGCAGAACACAGAGACTTCGCTGACGTAGTTGCAAAAGGGTTTCTGAAGGCGCTGGCCTGGGGCCGCACAGCCACAGAGGAGGGCTGAGAGGCGGAGCTGGGGTGGGGGCCGGGGATGGTGTGCAGCCTGGTGGGGGGCCCGAGACTGAGGGAGCAGGAGAAGGATGCCCAGGTGAAGAAGCCGGCTGAGCCGGCTGGCTAACTCCCCAGGTTGGTGACCACGGAGGGGCTGGTGCTGCAATCGCACAGGAGAAAAACAGCCCGGGTGCGCAGGTGACAGCTGTGTCATGTGGCGGGGAGGCAGGGGCACGTGGTAGGACCGTGGGTGTCGCAGCTGCCGGAGCCCCGACGTTCCTGCTGCTGGCCGAGTGCTGAGCTGAGCGAGGGCAGCAGGAGTAGGACGTCTAGTCAGGGGTCAGAGCAGTGCCCCTCCCACTGCAGCCAGCACCACCTCTCCTTCCTCACCGCGACCTGCACGCCCCTCCAGCACCCGCCCTGCTCGCCTGGAAGAGCCACATGCACAGGCTGGGGGGGTCCCAGCCTCCTGGGGCCACGGGCCCTTCCGTGCCACACTGGCCTGGCACCGAGGCCTTGCCCGCTCGTCCCTGCAGGAGGTCCTGCGTCTGGACCCCCTCACCATCCGAAGCTCCCGCAGCGCCTGTTCTCAGGCACAGGAGTCACATCCAAGCAGGCGCCGAGGCCTGCGCTGCTCCCGAGAGCCGCGTGCAGGCTCCTGCCACCGTCCTCCAGGCTCCCACCCACCTCCCATCCCCACACGGTGCACCGGCAAGGGAGACTTGGGATGCCGCCACCCTCCAGGGGCACGCGGGGCCCCTCAGGCCTCTGCTCGGGTCACTTACCTCACCTGTCGCCCCCATGCGGCAGAGCCACCCTCCTGCAGAGCCATGACTCTGCCAGGCGGGAGGCGGGGGGACGACCTCCCCCTGCACTCTGATCTCTGACCTCTGACCTCCTGCAAGTGTAGCCCGGATGCCTCTCCCAAGAGACCATGAGGACCACTGTCAGCATCAAACTCCTCCTGCAGCCTCCCTGCCCACCTGCCCGGCTGCCTGTGTGCCCGGCTTTCACAGCCCAGTCCGCGTGCACCACCCGCCTGTGTCCCTGCCACAGAGCACCGTCCCCAGAGGCGGTAACCGTGGGACTTCCACACGCCCTCACCACTGCTGCACACACAGGCTTGACTGCGTCTGTTGCTTAAACACACTGAGGCGAGATTCCTTTACCGCTCTCCCTCGGAGGGCCCAGGCCACAGTGGTCACTGCGTCTTCACTGTCCTCCATGGAGCGAGCAGCTGACCATGTCTCACGTCCTCCTGTCCATCCCTTCAGGCCTCAACCAGGTTCCACATTTAGTGCGTCTTCCCACGGGGGCTTCAAGCTGCGTGAACTCAGGAAGCCCGTTTACCTCAAGCCTGCTCTCTACCCTGCCGCAGCACTTGGGGACCAGGACAGCCCCGCTGTCAGGACTTTGGGAGATGGACTCACAGACTGGTGAGTCGGGAACCGCAGGCTGGGGCACATGGACGCCCGCAGGGACCGGGCGGCAGAGCCGGGGCGGGCGTGTCGGGAGGGGGGACCGGGCGGCAGAGCCAGCGTGTGAGGCGGAGAAGCTTCAGGCCGGGACTCCAGGCGCAGTGCCCGGGGACCCCCGACACAGCCCGCCCTCACGGCTCCTGTTGTCCAGGTTCTGCCGGCGCTGCGGGGCCACCACGGCTTCCCCGTCTGCCTCCGAATCGGGGTTCAGACCTCCCCTTCTAAGCACGTCTCCAGTGTCGTCTACGGCAGCAGACTCGAGCCGACCCTCAGCCTTGAGTTCCAGATGAGGATGCCACGGCCGGGCTGGTCAGCAAGTGTCCATGCAGGACACCACACACCTTCCTGCCACCGGCCAAAGAAACTCGAGTGGCAGCACCCGCGGTGGCAGGGATCAGCAGGAAGGCAGTGCTCAGAGCCTTCTGGGAGTCTGCTCAAGGATGGAGGGAGCACAGGGGTCAGAGAGGGCAGGGGTTGGAGAGGGCAGGGGTCAGGGAGGGCTCCGTGCAGTCAGTGTGGGGCCAACCGACCAGAGCCAAGTTCACAGATGAAAACATGGAGAGGTGGGGGTGAGCCCGGTGAGCGAGGGGGAAGAGGCCAAGTCCTGCGGCCAGGAGGTGGGGAGGAGGCGGGTGGGGAGGGTGGGCGGAGGGGGAGCCCGCTGCCTGCCCACCCCAGGTGTGGATGGTCTAGGATGGCGGTGTCCACACATCCAGCCATTCGGAGGGAATGGCACCCATCTGCTGTGATTTAGAAATGAATCAAACCAACGCTATTGCCTAAAAACAGGCACACGTTTACTTCATTTCTCCCTGATGTACTTCAGACTAGATAAAATTTACTTCATCTTGAGGTTTTAATTTGCATTAATGCAACCCATAATCTATATCTGCAATCCATAATTAACCCAACATATCTGACCTCTACTCCAAGTATTTGGGTTGAATTGTTAGGCTCTTCACTTACAGGAAACTCCACTTACAGTTGCCCTGAGGGAACCTTTGTAAGGATCTGCTCTTCATCTGTGTGGTTTTCTAAAAAAGGGCCCCAATAACCAAAATGCACTTCTAAAATTTGAAGTTAGAATTTAGCCTTTGCAAATAGCACTGCGTTAACGTGGTCTCTTAATACACGAATCCTCTTAACTAAAAAAAAATTGGTGAAGATAAGTTCAACACAAAAATCTACCTGAAAAGGCAGATTTTCAATAAATTTCAATTATACGCTGACCATAAATGATCTTTATTAAAGAACGCATATTCTTGTGACTCAAACCAAATATCTTAAAAGAATGACACACCTAATAAAACATCGACATGAAAGTGTTTGTTTAAAATTCTTATAGTAAAAAGCAAATAGACATTTAGAAGATTTTTGTCTCATTTTAGAAAACATAGGCTTTAAGGATTAAAAGTAACTTTCTAAACCCATTGCCAGAATTAAAACTTCACATCACAGAAATGTTTTAATAACAAATACTGACCAACAGATTACAACACTGAAGTTGCACAATAAATAAAAAAGCTTCGAAATTTTTCTTTACCAAAAAGTCATGAACTGATGAATAAAATCATGAATAACAATAGAAAGTTAACATTGATTTCAGAAAAAAAGGCACATCCAGGCAAAATAGTCAAGGCAATCTGTAAACAGCGCTACGCTATGCTGTGCAGGATCGATGAACGCAATAAATTACTCTGAAGATCCTAAATGGGGCCGAGAGAGTTTGTAAAGCTGGCGGAAATGAAGACGCCTCCCTTCCACGGAGGGCTCACAGGAACGTGCGACTACAGAACTGTGCAAATGGCACTCCCACAGCGGCGGGGTATCACCTCAGGGCCCTCAGAGGCTGGACCGTCTCTCTGGTCGCGGCATACACTTCGCAGTCGCAGCTCTCCACAGCACTGGGGCCAGTAGGAGGCTGAGCGTGGTCACACTCAGGATGAGGAGGTACACCTGCAACAGGTAAGGCGGGGCGTCATCTCAGGATTAGGTGCACCTGCAGAGGTAAGGCTGGGGCGCTCACACTCAGGGTGAGGAGGTGCACCTACAAACTACAAGCGCGCTCCTTCCCTCCGACACTCCCCCTCCAGCCACAGGAGCATGGACATTTGTATGTTAGATGGGCTGTGATTTGACCATCGGTGGAGAAGGTTGTCAGATCATTGCCTTGTGGGTTCAGACACTGGAGTCTGTGCTGCCTGGGGGTCTCCCCTGGGTGCAGTGGGCAGTCAGACTGCCCCCCGGGGGTCCCTCACAGTGAGCATGCAGCCCCTGGGCCCATCTCCAGTGGAGACGGTGCACAGAGGCATTCTGCAGTGATCGTGTCTGGTGCTGTGTAACATGAAGACTCATCCTGTCTTCCTCACACTTAACGGATACAAGGAGACAACTTCTTAGCTCTGAATCTGTGGCTGCATTTCGTGTGCACCAACAGGAACTTTCATACTCATTCAGCCCAAATTCAGTTGAGAGCGAGGGTGCAAAAAGGGTTTTAGCAGCAATATCGCAACTGAGGGAGGGGCGCTGCTAGGTGGGGGCAGTCGGGAGGCTGCGCCTGGGGTCCCTGGGGGGTCGGCTGGCTGAGAGCAGGAGGGAAAGCCTTGCCCTGGTGTCAAGGATCAGCCCCCACAAGACCACACGTGCTCCCGCAGACACCCCAAGCGGCAAGGAGCAAAACAGACTGTGGGAGACGGCTGGAGCTCTAAATAATTCTACGTAGAAATCACTATTCGGGAACTTGTGTGTCCGCACAGCCACAACTTAAAACATCCTGAAGTTAACTGTTTGCAAGCCGAGAAATACAGGAACAGCCGACTGCCACAGCCTGCCGGTCTACACGGAAAGCGCACGGTGTTCTGACACACATGCGACTCAGTGGACCAGCAGCTCAGGAGCAGGCGTTCAGGTCTGGACGCCGTCACCCCACACTCCATCCACTTGACAACACAAACCCGCCACCCTGCTTTCTCTGAAACAGTCACGCAACTGTTGGTTACAAAATGCTTTTCTGAGTCACTGCATCAATTTCTCCTTGGCTCATTCAGTCCTCCGGCCCTGAAAGAAGATTCAGGTTTTAAATGATATTAAACTCTGAACATCGGGGACGACAGGCTGCGGCTGATTCGCCCCTGGGTGGGCGCCTTCCGTCACTTTGGAGCCACAACCCACACCCCGCAGCTGAGGACAAAACCTCCTTATCAAATCTAAAGTGAAACACGGTCATCGAAGGACGCTCACCAAGTTCTAACGCACAGCCAGTTTACAATGCAGGCATAATTAAAACAGGGAAATGAACAAAACTGAAGAGGAAATACAAGCTAAGCGCAACATGGCGGGTGGAAACGGACATGAACGCGCACACACAGCTGCACTCATGTTACTGCACGCGCACTGCTGTACATGCACAAATGCACACACAACTGCACATACACACAACTACACGCATACAGCTGTGCATGCACAAATGCACACACAACTGTGTGCACACACACAATTCTACACAGACACACACACCCACCACAGAGGTACACAGAGAAAGCCAGACCCAGGATGAACAGACCAGAGACAAAAAGGAAGGTGGCAAATGGGGGAGAGGGGGACAGGAGGGGGAGGGAGAGAGGTGGATGGTTAACCTTTCAGGCACCACACTGAGGGTCGAGGGTCTGGTGCACCCTGTGTTTGGGGCTGTGCACACACGACCTGTGTGTCTGGAGCTGTGAGAACACCAAGTGGTGTTTAACACTGTGGTGGGGGGAGGAGGGCCCATCAGAAAAACCCCAAACTTTCATATATATTTACATGCAACAAAAACCTCTCCACGTTTTATATATAGGAAACTTTGTCACCATTTGTATTAAGGTTTTAATTCCAGCTACTTAAAACTTGGAGACACGGTGCCTTCAGAAGCACCTCTGACAATCCTAACTCGCCTCCTGCAAGCAGGCAACTACCACAAGATGTTTTGTGAAAAAAACCAAACAGGTCTTTTCACAGGAGAACGTTCTCTCTTGTGCCTTTTAAAGGGTTTTTAAGTGGAACTAAGAACTAAGATGCAATGATGCCTCTCGAAGATATGGTCCCCGGAAGGACAGGGTGCTCAGGGCCTGGTCCATGGCTAGGGGAGTTCATGCCGGTTTTCTACAAAGGCGCACCTCCACATTTCTGAACCACTAATGATGCACAAACTAGCAGCTGAACTTTAAAAATCAGTTTTCCTCTTTTCACAAGAAATATTAGAGCAAGTAATTACAATTGCTGCAAAAGAGAGGGTCACAGTTGGAGCAGAATTAACTAGTGACTTTAACCTAAGAGCTCCTCATCCTATGAGAGGGGACAGCGGGGCCTACCTCTGCGCCCACCGCGAGACAAACCCTCAACCCCCATGCCAGCTGTGGGGGGACGGGGCCTGGACCAGTGCTCCCTCCCCCGGCCGCCCGTCCCTGTGCTGCTGACCCGGCCGCGGCCCGCAGACGCTCAGGCATCAGCATGAGGAGCGTCCCACAGGACAGGGAGCAGCAGAGCACCTGCCCGACTGCGACTCTCACCGGAAGTGGGGGAGACTCACCTCCCGGGAAATGATGCCCGCTCTGCGCGCTCTGCTCCCCAGGACGAAAGAGAACTCGCTGACCTGGGCCAGGCCCGCGGCCACGATCCATTTGATGTACTGGCTGGTCTTCGGCAGGAGGAGAGACAGAACCAGGGCTGCCAGGACAAACTGCGAGAGCAGGGTGTTACTCTTAACTGAGCCTGACAGCCAAGCCCCCAGAAAACAGCAGGACGGACGCAGGGACAGCCCGAGAGACACCTGGGGGACGCACACAGAGGGGCTTCTATGCAGAAGGCACCAAAGAAACTCAAAGCATCGGAAAGGAGACCACAGGCACCAAGGCAGAACCAGGGGTTTAGGATCACTAGCAGAGAACAAGGATTTTCCCCCAAAACGAAATTCACAGCATTAAATATTAGGCAGCACTCAAAATGGAAGTTCTATTTTTAATAAGAGAGAAATGTCTTTCTCACGTAGACAAAACCCAGAGGTGAGCCGCTGGAGCTGGGGGCAGCCCGACCCGTCAGGTGTCCTGGGTCCTTCAGGAGGAAGGACCTTAAGTCATACTCCACACAGCCGGGCAGCTACCGAGCAGGCGGTCGCACCCAGAACTAACGTCAACACAGGCAACTCAGCGGTTTGTGGCCGCGGAGGAGACAGCGGGAAGAGCCTGCCGTGGCCGTCCCGGGAGCGGGGGTCTGGGCCGCCTCAGACCCGGGTGGAAGTCGAGCTGCCGGCAGGGGCTTCCCTGGAGGACCCAGGAGGCCATTACTTCGTCCCAGCTTTTTAACCCCAATGTTAAAAGTACCCAATTCTGAGACAAAGAGGAAAACAGACCCAAAGTGCCCCACGCTGACCCAAACCCATCCCTGGGCTGTGCTGCGGCAGAATGCCTCTCAGATGGCGTTCTGGGTCGGGGCCGTCCTGGGGGTCCACAGACGGGACTGCTACGGGCAGGGGTTACCCCCAAGGGGAAGTAACGTGCACCCTAGACACGTGACACCAAACCGGCATGCAGTCCGCCAGTCGCAGGGGTACCTTCATGATCACCACCGACAGGGTGAGCACCAGCAGCACGGTGAGCTCGTACGCCACGAAGGTGGGGAACACGTGCAGGCCTGCGGGAGAGGGCGCAGCGTGAGTCCCGGGCCCCGCGGCCAGCCTCCCGCGCCCTCGCCACGGCCACGACCCGTCGACCACTGGCTGCTGGCGCTGCTGCAGCTGCAGGAGGGCCTGCAGGCGCTGCCCAAGCGCCGGCTGCCCGCGGCCCCAAGCCGCCCACTCCGCGACAGTGGCCCGAGCGCGGCTGTGACGTGGGGAAGCACGAGGGCGAGCAGCCGCTGAGTCTGACTTTCTTTCACGAGAACATTCTGGCCAGGATGCAAACGGCTCCCGGAGCCTGGGGACAAGAGTGGCCACGGGAGAGGACGGCCGGCATCCACCCTCAGGCCGGGAAGCCCAGGTGCTCACCCCATGTGTGCACAGGCCGCGAGCCGCCTGTGTCTTCTGCCTCTTCTGTTTGCCTCGCCCATTTTGATGAACCGCAAGGAGCGCTTTCCGCTGCTGCCTTCAGTGCCCTCCTGAGGCCTCAGACTCAGGTTGGGGAGCAAGGGGTTGGCTGTCCTCCCTCGCTCACCAGTCAGGCAGGCGGCTGTCCAGCCCGCAGGACGTGCTGCTACCTGGAACCTGCTGTCAGGCGGCAGGACCACAGCGTGTCGGGGCAGATGCGCCCATCAATATTCTACTCAGAAACACATCCGAAGTCCCTTTCCTCCGGAGACAGTCTCCTCCCTGAAGTTCCGAGGCAGCCGCCCCCCACACGACAGGGTGCTTGGCTGGGACCTGGGAGCGAGCGCAGCCTTGGCCTCCAGGTCTCCCCCACTGCAGCCCTCAGGCCCGGCTCGGCTCCTGGGGTCCAGCCCTTCCCTGAACTGTGGCGACCTGCCTGGCGCACACCTCTGGGTGAACCGCTGGCCCCCCGCTAACCCAGTCCCTGGTGCAGCTCCACCCCGGCACCTGTTTTCTTGGGTCCCTGGTCCAGCGACATGTGCCCGAGCCGACATCTAGAGCCTTCCTCCCTCCCCACAACCAGCTCTGCCAAGTCCTCAGCCCCCCTCCTGCACTACGGGGCCACATCCCACTGCCCACGCGTCCCCAACTGCAACAAGTCCACGAGAATGTGCAGCGAGGAGGGACAGGTCCTAACCCGCCCATCTCACCCAGAGGCCCCGAGCGGAGTTCACACGCACAGCAAGCTGCGGCCGCGTCCCGGGGAGCAACCGTTTTCGGCACCACAGGGCTCCCTGCCCACCCGCTCTCCCGCCGGCACGCTGCTGGGCAGAGCTGTTTTTACCACACACATCTGGTCGCGTCGCTGCCCACGTCTCACGGGGACAAGCGCCTGCCTTTCCCACTTTGGGGCGGCGGGTCAGTCCTATGGGACCTCAGCCTTGTCGTTGACCCCATCGTGCCGTAGTGTCCTGATCTGACAGCTCCATAGAGGGTCATGATCACACAGCACCTCATTGTCACAGCAGGTGCCCGGCCCCCGGGGGCCTCTGCACACAGGCCAGACGACAGAGGCCTTCGCGCTGAGGGTGGACATGCCACTCACTCCGCGAGCTCCGATGGCGAGTGGAGCGCAACACGGATGCCAAACCGACCGGAGCCAGCACTCCTGACATGAGCCACACGGAGATGCACCGTGGGGCAGGGTCTCTGCCACATGCGACTGACGGGGAGCTGTGTTATGGTTTTCCTGCCTACGTCCCCTCGTCCTCACGACAAGTTCCAAACGCTATCGGGGGTGGCCCAGCGGCACGCAGCGCAGGCTCTGGGCTCAGGTCCCAGGTCTACACTGACCACGTGAGGACGCTGGCACAGCTCTTTGCCTCCTTCTGCCACAGTTTCCTAGGGGTAGACGTGGATTTGGGGGATGAGTGGACACAACCCGACATGGGAGGCAGGCACCTGGTGCATGGTCTGTGTGAGGAAGCGCGAGCCCTCACGGTCACCGTGCACACACACCAGGCCCACGGGTACAAAATGGAGCAAGGACCCGGGGCTGCACATGACAGCCCCCTCCAGGGCGCCCCCAGGAACGGGGAGTGGGGAACAGGCAGCGCCCCAGGTCCTCACCATGGCCCAGGGAGGGGCTGTGAGGAGGAGGGGATGAAAATCTTATAAAAGAAAAACCACACTTTGGCGTTGCTCACAAAACGAGAAGGGACCGAGAACCGTCATCATGCTGTCTGGTGCAGGGCGGCCGGGTGCCACGCGGGCTCTCTCGCCCCCACTCCATCGGCGCTGGAGCCGCCATGTCTGAGTGGTCCCCAAATGCATGTGCTGAGGCCCGAACCCTGGGGCGACCGTATTTGGAGCCAGGGTTTTCGGGGGTAATTAAGGTGAAAGGAGGTCACAGGGTGGAGCTCCGATCCGATGGGACTGGAGTCTGCCCATGAGGAGGAGGAGACACCAGCGCTCGCTGCCCGCCCTCGTTTTCCCCGCTCCCTTCCCCTCTCTCCCACTCTCCCTTTCTGTGCACACACTGCGAGGGAAGCCCGTGTGAGGACACAGCGAGAAGAAGGCGTCTGCAAGCCAGGAAGGGGCTGTCATGAACCCGACCCTGACCTTGGACTCCAGCCTCTAGAACCGTGTGAAGTAAACGTCTGCTGTTTGAGCCCAGCCCGTGGTGCTGCGCCGGCAGCCGAGCAGACTGAGAAGCACACAAGCACCATTAACGAACAAACGACGAGTGTGGCCGTGTTCCGATGAAACATTATTTGTAAAATCAGGCGTTGGTGGACTCAGGCGTGGGCCCTGGTCCAGCAGGAAGAACATGGGTGGAAACGTGCACTGCCGCTTGCTGTCCACGTGAACCCAGGACCCTGCTACCTTGGAGGGTTGGGGTGCACACACGCAGACGAGGCAGCTCACGACCTCCACCTTGCGGGGTGGCGGGTGGCGTGACGGGTCATCTCCCGCCCTGTCTCCTGCCCCACGCTCTGCCGGGCGCCCACACCTTTGTGCCCTGGCTCTGCCTTCAGCACAGAAACCCTCCCTCCTTGCTTGGGGCCTATAAACTGCCCTTTGTTGTTCACGCCATTCGAAAGCCGTCTCTTTCAGGAGCACGGCCCGAACCCCTCACACACCCTGGGACTCACTCTCCCCAACTGGAACCGCCTGTGGCTAAGGGGCCTGGACGCAGCAGCTGAGTCTGGGTCATCTTTGCGGTTCCACAGGGCCTGGCACAGGGCAGGAGGGCAGTGGATGTTCATTAAATACAGGGACCCCCCCCCATTCACTTACATCCCACTGAGGCCTAAGTATTGCAGAAAAGAAAGGTGTCTTCTCAAAGGGGGCCGTCTGCTTGTTGCTTAGAACTGGAACCAAAGATAGCGCCTGACCATCAGAATAGAACCCATTGCACAGACGAGCCTGGGCCGGCAGGAAGCTGACGGAGCCCCTTGTACACTGAGTGCAGACAGCCAAGGCAGAACATGTCCGGGATCAGCCTGCCGTCATGCGCCGCATCCCCACGTGTTGGCCAATGATGGGGCCGCACCAGTGGTGGGGTCCCACAAGATCAGCACCACAGAGCCCGTGCGTCATGGGCTGCGAGCATGCTCCGAGGCTCACACAGGGACGACCATCCCTAATATGCATTCTCAGAGCGCGTCCCATCACTGAACGATGCACAGCTGTATTAGAAAGCACGTTCTTGATGGATCAAGAATCTTAATTTGAGGAATGTTATACAAACATGCCCGTTTTAAGTGACATATTCATGGAATTTTAGTCTGTTAACTGCACATTCCAAGAAGCCCTGGCAGGCAGGACATGGAGTGACACCCACGCATCAGGTGGCCTAGGGCCTCTGGAGCGGACGCAGGACTGGAATGCAGTGGGAACAGGCTACGATCTAATCGATTCATCAGGCCTTGTCTGGAGAAGAACTGACAGAAGAGAAGCGAGTCACCAGCAGGAATGGAAGGTCAAGGGATCGGCACAGGCAGAGCTCATTCAGCACCTTGAGGGG
>NC_060272.1:2224059-2242179 GCF_021613505.1 Equus quagga
AGACAGAGACGTGAATACGGAGAGGGAGACAGAGAGAGAGACAGAGATGTGAATACGGAGAGGGAGACAGAGATGTGAATACAGAGAGGGAGACAGAGAGAGAGAGAGGAGGGAGAAGGAGGATGATGAGGGCGGAAGGCGGCAGAGAGGAAGAGCCGGGCCCTGGGAGGGCTCTCTGAGGGACGCGGAGAAGCCGATGCTCAGCAGCTGCAAGCACGTCTCTGTGCACCTCGGGTCCGGCGCGGCCCCCACTCGGCTCCTCTGTCGGGGCCCTCCCATCTCCACGTGAATGTCCAGTTCCCCTGCAATGCACGAGCGCAGAGAGCCTGGGCTCCCGGGGCAGCGAGAAGACGGGCTGTGACACGAAGGACACGCAGGTCACCGCCCGCCCCTCTCCAGGACCGGCTATGGGACCCTGACACGGAAATCTGCAGAGCAGTACGTCCTGACACAGTCAGTTTAATTTTTTTAATATCAAAATTAGTATTTCTTTCCAAACTTCCCACTTGGACATCCTGACTTTAAGGTGCTCACCTGTGGAGCCCCAGGGCGCGTCATCCTCCCAAGGCCGGGACAGGCGCCCAGCTACGTGCATCCCAGTGCTGACAGAGCACCGCCAGTCGAGAGCCTGGGGTTGCACAGAACTCTCCTGTGAAAACTGACAAGCTGAATACGGAACTTACGTGGACACTGGAAAGACCACGGACACAGGAGGACAGCCTGACAGGAAGAGGCCGGCACAACACTGAGACGTCAGCGCAGGAGAGCGACCATCAACGAACTCACATCCCCTCATTCAGACTTTCCCTCTTTTTAGTAAGATTTCCCCTCAGACTCTAATTCTTATGGAGCTGCTTTCACTGCAGAGACTATAAATGTAAACACGTGTCTACACAGGTTACAGAGGCGACCTGGTGGTTAGCGCACACGACTGGACACCGCACGGGAAGGAGAGGTTACCTATGGACGTGAAGAACACAATCGCCAGGAAGTCTCGAATAGGCTCCACGTAAGCCATGATCTCCTCGGTGACCGCGTGGCCTTGGGAAGAGATGAGCGCTCCGGCCAGGAAGCAGCCCAGCTCCATGGAGACGTCCAACAGCTCTGTGACCTGGGAGGAGGGAAGGACCACACGTCACTCAGAGCCTCCAGTCACCACCACCTCCCGGCAGGTGGGGCTCCCACCCAAAGACAGCCTCCTGGACCTGGCAGAGCAAATACACATTTACACGTACACACGTACACACACGGGTGCTTATATGGCTCTTCATTCCCACAGTCGATCTGTTTTCATGCAGCCTCAAGAGTGTGTGTACAAAGCTCAGCAGGAGAGCTCACAGGGCTAATGCTGATGGGGGCACAGCAACTGTGCATGAAGCAAAAAGCACTATATGTGTTCCAAATGTTTCAACAATTATTGAAACAAAAAGACGAAGAACTGATCAGAAGCTCCCAGTGGACGACAATAAACCAGATGACAGAAAAAACACAGGTATCTTGGGAATCACCGTCAACATGAAGAAGATGAAAGCAGAGATCCCTAAGACAAGGACCTCTTTGTTCCCTTTGCTTTCCACATGCAGCTTCCGATAATACGGCCCCACGAGGTAAGTCTTTATGACAAGACATAAGAGAAAGACAGCAGCCAGCGAAAACAGAATCTGACCGATCAGAGCCAGGATTCGCAGCATTTCCATGACAATGCTAGGAAAGAAAAAAGAGACGTGTCAGTTCACGCCCAGAACATATTTCTACAAAACCCAATAAATGATCTTTCACTCTTTTTAACATGTTACAAAATCACACACATTTTTATTTTAAATAGTAAAACAAAATCTATCCATCACATTAATCTCAGAAGCTAAGTTATCGGAATCAAATACAGACACTGATTGTTTCACAATCTGTACTTTCGAGCAGATACGTTTTACAGGACGGAATGACTCGTGACTGACAGCATATACCTCTCGGTGGATGACAGATAGTGAACCCTTCACCGGGAACTAACCTGTCTGAAATTCTCTGTAAGGCAAAGGCCGCCCTGTGACAGCACGCTGCAGGCTCGCCGCTGGATGCATGACCAAAGACATCCAGCGACTTCCAGCACGGTGTTCCCTCCCCAAAGCCAGAGCTCTCAAGATTATGTCTGTGACGTAGGAACAGAGAAGGGACTCCACGCTGAGCTCTTATTAGAACATGCTCCTCACATCTCAGCCTCAAGACCCCCACAAGAAAGGTACTATGGCGTATTCATAGTATTGGCAATAGCAGTCATTTTTTTTAAGCTTAGCGCTCTCCATATTTAGGACACCACTCAGTCCAAAATTCTGGTTTAAAAGCTCTTGACGGAAGAATTCAGATCTGATTCCTAAGAGAAAATTCACCACTGCAGCCAGGCTTAAACGAGTAGCCTGGACACGACCCTCAAGCTGTGCCTGATCACTCAGGGAATTAGACAGGGCTGAAAGACGCCTCGCCCGTTAGTGACGAGAGAGAGGGTCTGCTGCCTGGGGGACAGGAGCGTGCTCGCTGCGACAGAAGCAGGAAGGCTGGTCCACTTGCACTTCCTGACGGTCCCTGCAGCCCAGCAGCAGACACTGTGCGAACCTCTCACCCCACACGTCAGCGCGTCAGGGCGCTCCGCACCAGGGTCACCCTGAACGGGCCCTGTGTCCAGCTCAGGGCACTCCTGCCCCAGGGGCGTCGGCTGTACAACTCCAGCAACCTCCTAACCGATCTCGCTCCCACTCCAGAGGCCAAACAGCAGGCCAACGTTCAAAGCACCCGGGACCCTGGGAGGAGCCCAGACTTCCTCAGCCTACTGCGCCTCCCATGCTCCTTCACCCACAAAGCAGCCTCTGCCCCCCGACAGGCCACACTCCCTCCAGCTGCCGGACCTGTGCGCTGGGCCCCCTTGGCTGGGTGCTCAGTCCCCACCCCAGGTTCTCCCACCTGGCTCAGCCGTGTCCTTCACGTTTCAGCCTCAAAGCCGACTACGCAGAGGCCTTGCCAATCTGAAGTGGCCATCAGTCCTTCGCCCACGGGTCACCTCGCTGTAGCTGCAGTTCTCCACTCAGCACTTATCTACACTAGACGTGGCCTTGTTGGCCACCCACTTATACTCACATTCATTCATTATCTTTCCCCGACAGCACGGGACTCCCAGACAGTGGGAGTCCTCCCCTGCACACAGCACGTCACGTGTTCTAGGTCTGTCCTGACTTATTTAGCTGATAAAGACATCGCAGCCACTTAAGCCTTGCGTTTCTCATGACAATCCTGACAGCAGCCCTATGCGATGCATGCTGTCACCATCCCACCTCACAGACGAGAAGCCCCCTGCTCCAGGTCCGTGCAGGTGCCTGGCTCCAGGAGGCTCCAGGCGCACTCTGGTCACGCCCCACCTCTCCGCAATCCCCACACCCAGGCCTGCTCTCAGGTCAGCCGCCCACTTGTCTAAACACACCACAACGAGGACAAAACAGTCCAACAGCTCAGAAAGGACAAAAAGCCAGAGTCACGTGCAGCTCCAGTGTCTCATTTCTCAAGTTTCCACTGGCTCGTGTCACTTGTATGCCACCAGACACATCCTGCTCCTCGTTTACATGACTGATGTGTATTAGAAGAGATATACCTTGCTTTATATACACGTATTTCCAGTCTCCATTCACCTTCTCATGTAGTTGAAATAATACTGTACGTAATTTTTAACAGCTTTATTGAGATATAATTCTCATTCCATACAAATCACCCATTTAAAGCATACAATTCAATGGTTTCTAGTGTATTCACAAAGTTGTGCAACCATCACCACAATCCACTTCAGAATATACCTCCCCCAAAAGAAACCCTTACCCATGAGCACTCACTCCCTATTCCTCTCCCCCAGCCCTGCAACCACAACCTGCTTTCCGTCTCTGTGGATTTGCCTGTTCTGGACATTTCACATAAATGGAATCATACACTACGTGGCCTTTTGTGTCTGGCTCCTTGCACTTAGTGCCATGTCTTCACGGTTCGTCCATGTTGTAGCCAATGCCCGGACTTCATCCGTTTTTCTGGCTGAATGATATTCCATTGTGTGGTCACAGCACATCTGACGTATCCATTCATTAGCTAATGGACATTTTAGTTGTTTCCATTTTTTAGCTATGATGAACAACATTGCCATGAACATTCATGCACAAGCTTTTCTTAGTGTGATAAAATTTATTACTTTAACCATTTCAAAGTGTGCAAGCACGACTCATTTTATTGTGCTTCACTTCACTGCACTTCACAGGTATGCATTTTCTCTTTTTGTAAGACCCTCCACCAGCAAAAAAGTTACAACCCGCTGAAGGCTCAGGTGACGGTCAGCATTTTTCAATTTGCTACCGCACACTTAACAGACTCAGTATCGTGCAAACGTTTATATGCAGTGGGAACCTGGAAACTTCGTGTGACTCGCTTGATCGCGCTATCTGCTCTAGGGCGGTGGCCTGGAGCCGAGCCCACGCCCTCCCCGAGGTATGCCTGTATAGTTCAGGGCATTAAGCACAACACAGGCTGTGCCAGCATCACACCCACCCATAGCTTCCTACGTGGACAGACGTTTCACTTCTCCTGGGTGAAGGCCTTGGTGTGGAATAGCTGAGTCATGCGGTAACTCTATGCTTAAACTTTTGAGGAATATTGCATATGAATTTGACTCTGCTTCTACAGTTTAACGTAACAGAGAACATTTGTTCCATGTCACTAAACTCTTGCTAACATGCTGCTTCCTGACTAAGGTGGAACATATCATTGAGATCAATACCTGTGCTGCATTAATTTTTCTAATTGGAAAATAGAGAAAAGCTTTAAAGTTTTCTGATGGAGACGTCTGTACCTGACAGGGAATCCGGTGAGATGAATGTGACATGTGCTTTACCAGGGCCCGCTTCCTGCTCACCGAGGAGACTCTGGCCTCTACGAGCAATAAATTGTCGTATGCTTCTGAAGTAGACTCGAATGATTTTCAGCTAAAGTCATAAATCCACCTCTTGCTGCCCAAATTTTCGTTCAGTTATTTATCTTGAAAATCCGTGGCCAGAAGGAGTACGAACTGGCTCTGATTTTGAGTTGTGTGTGACCAAAAGTGTTGCTTTTCTGATAGTTAAAAAAATTTGGATCAAAGGAAAATGACAATCAAAAGGACCCTCTCTCTAAACTAACTGTAAGAGTTACATACACAAGGAAGCGGGCTGCGTGCTCCACGGGACTCTCTCGCACGACTCTCACACACTCCTCCAGGCAGGTACGATTTCCACATGGGCCCATCTTACAGCTGAGCACACGGAAGCCCAGAGATGTTCAGTCAGCTGCCAGGGCTTGAAGGCTGGTAAACGACAGAGCTCCAAGGAGGCCTCGCCCCGGGGCCTGAGCCTGAACCTCTGGAAATCTCCGTGGAAAGAGAAGGAGCTATTGGCTCCTACTTGCCCTGTCAGGCTGAGCTCTCCGAGAGCAGAGATGAGACCTTAATCACTTTGGATTGCTGAAACTTAATATAACATCTGGCAAAAGGTAAATACTGAAAAATACAAAATACGTCCGCCCCACCTGTCTCCACAAGGCAGGTCTGTGACTCCACCTGGGCAGGAAGGATGGACACACACACACCAGCCCACAGGGCGCTGCTTGCTTAAAAAGAAGGATTAATAGGATCCAGAGACTCATAATATGTGAAATGTCCAGGGTACAATCGAAAATCACTCATCACACCAAGAATCGGGGAAAACCACAGCTTTAGTGAGAAAGACAGTCAACAGACCCCAACAGCAGGATGAATTGTCAGAATTCTCTGATGAAGACTTTAAGGCAGGCATCATGAAAATGATTCAACAGCAATTAAAAATTCTCTTGAAACAAATGAAAAAATAGAACATTTCAGCAAAGAAACAAGTTATAGCAAGAAGAACCAAATGGAAACTATATAACAATACAATAACCAATATGAAAACCTCGCTGGGTGGGCTAAATAGCAGAGTGGAGATGACAGCGGACAGAACCTGTGAACCTGAGGACGGACAGATGGAATCACCCAGGCTGAACGACAGAGAAAACAGACTGAAAAGGAAGAGTCTCGGAGACGCGTGGGACAAGAGAGCTGCCATCTGTACCCCTGGTTCCAGAGAGAGAGCAAATGGGCTGAAAACACGTTTGAGGAAATAATGGCGAAATTCCTAACTTAGGCCAGAGACACAAACCTACAGATTCAAAAAGCTGAGTGAGGGCCAAATAGGATAAACCCAAAGCGTGTTAGGGCCCGTATGTTTGCATCCCCCCAGATTCATACGTGGAGGCCCCAAGATGACGGTACCAGGACGTGAGGCCTTTGGGGGTGATGAGGATTAGGTGAGGTCATGAGGGTGGAGCCCCAGGACGGGATTAGTGCCCATGTAAGAAGAGACCAGAGAGCTCTGTGTGCTCTCTCCCTCCGCCACGTGAGGACACGCTGTCTGAAAGTGGACTCTCACCAGGAACCACATGGCCAGCACCTTGACCTTGACTTCCAGCCCCCGAACTTGAGAGCTAATTGTCTGTTTAAACAAGACCCAGTCTGCGGTATTCTGTCATGGCCACCGGAACTGACTAAGACACCAAGACACATAATTAAGTTTCCAAAAAGTAAAAACGAAGAGAAAATTTTGAAAGCAGCCAGAGAGAAACCACGCATCACTGGTGGAGAACAGGGTCAATCTCTCCTGAAGCCACTGGAGGCCAGAGAGAAGCCGCACAACGTTTCTCAAGTGTCAGAAGGAAAGAATGGGCAACGGCCACATCTACGTCCAGTCAAAGTGTCCTTCGGGCACAGAAGGGGGAGGAAACGTTCTCAGATGAGGGAAAGCTAAGAGAATTTGTCGCCAGTGGCAGACTAACCATAAAAGAATGACCAAAGAAAGTCCTCAAATAGAAAGGGAATTTTCATGGAAGAAATGCCGAACTTGAGAAAGAAAATAAGAACATCAGAAAGGGTCAAAGTAGTAAGTATAACAGACAATCTTTCTCATGAATTTTAAAAATCTTACTTGATTATTGAAGCAAAATTTATAAAACCATCTGAAGTTGTGCTCAACCTAAGTAGAGAAAATACAACAATTATATTTAAAAAGTGGGGAGAGGGAAGGGACCTAAATGGAAATCATGTTCTTCATTTAGAAGAAGCGAACGTGTATAGTAACACCTAGATTAGCCACTAAGAAACCCACACAAAGCAATAGATTCAAAAATGTTATAAATAAATCAAGACGGAATCCTTAAAAATACGCAGGTTACTAACAGGGAAGTAAGAAAAATGAAAAGGGGAAGAAGAAAGAGAGAAAACAGAAAGAAAACAAGTACAATGAGAGACTTAGTCCTAACATATCAATATTTACCTTGAACGTAAATGGTCTCACTACCCCAGTTAAAAGACAGAGGTTATCCGGTGCATCCAGTCCTTGTGAACCCACAACCCTTGGACCTGCCCTGGGGACCACTTACATCATGGAATTAGGACAAAGTGATGTTCCAAGCCATTGGCTGAACTAGAAGAAACAACTTTTACACGTTGAAATTCCACTTTATAAGTAGAAAGTGAAGGAAATAAAGGATCCCCCTAAAGATTAGAAAATAAAAAGACAGAGATTGGCTGAGTGGATTAAAACATCATCCAACAATATGTTGTCTACAAGAAACTCACTTCAAACACAACAGCATAAGTGGGTTGAAAGTAAAAGGACGGAAAAGATACACCATTGCGGATTTAATTAAAAAAAAAAGGCAAGAGTGACTATATACTAAATATCAGGTAAAGTTAATTTCAGAGCAAGGAAAATTACTAGAAACAAAAGGCGTATCACATAAGGGTAACCAAATCCACCGGGAAGACAAAACGATCCTAAGTGTGTGTCCGCCAAACCAAAGAGCCCAGAACACATGAAGGAAAGCTAACGGAGCTCAGAGGAGAAGCAGACACAGGCAGTTACCAGTGGGGAGGGCAATCCCACCTCCCTGACAATCGACAGACCTACAGCAAGAATAAGGAAGACCCAGCAACACAATGAGGGGACCGAGTCTAACAGACGCTCATAAAATACCCCACTCAACAACGCAGGACGCGCACTGTGTTTTTAAGTCGCTTTGGAGCATTTACCAGACCATATCTGGGGCCATGAGGCAACCTCAACAAACGTGAAAGAACGAAATCACACAAAGTGTTTGCTCTTCGACCACAGTGCAATCACACTAGAAACCCAGACAGACAGCAGGAAAACCCGCAAACACATGTCTCCACAATCCACAGGTCACAGAGGGGGTATCAAAAGAAACGTTTTATACTCATTGAACTGAATGAAAATAAAAATACAACATATCAAAATAAATGAGATGCAGCTAAGCTGTGAGGAAAATTTATAGCACTGAATACTTACAGCAGAAAAGAAGAAAGGCTTCAAATCAATAATCTAGGTTCACGCCACAAGAACCTAGAAAAAAAAAGAGGAAAATAAACCCAAAGCAAACAGAAGGAAAGAAATAATAAAGAAAAGGGTAGAAACCAATGAAATTGAAAACAGAAAAACAAAGAGACAAATCAATGAAACAAAGAGCTGGTTCTTTGAAAAGGTCAATAAAATCATCAAACCTCTGGAAAGATTGACAAAGAAAAAGAGAAAAGATGCAAGTTAGCAACACCAGGAACGACACGGGGGATATCACCACAGATCCTACAGACGTCAAAAGGATAATAAAGGAATCCTACAAACAAGCCTGCACACACAAAATCACTAGTGGAATAGAATGGACCGATTCCTCAAAAAACCAAACTACCACAACTCAACAATATGTAGTAGATAATTTGAATAGCCCTATAACTACTAGCAAATTGAATTCATAATTTAAGAAAAGTCCCAAAAAAGAAATCTCAAGACCCAGATGGTTTCACTGGAGAATCCTACCAAGCATTTAAGGAAGAATTAATAGCAATTTTATACAACGTTTTCCAGAAAACAGAAGAGGGAGGAAGACTTCTCAAATCATTTTATGAACCTAGTACTACCCTAAGGCCAAAACCAGACAAAGAGAGTACAAAAAAAGAAAACTACACATCAATCTCTCTCAAGAACTGAAACACAAAAATCTTCAACAAAATATCAGTGAATTGGACACAGCAATGTATAAGAAGAATTACACAGCATGGCCAAGTGGGATTTATTCTAGGTACGCAAGCTTGGTTGGACTTTCAAAAATCAATGTAATCTACCACGTAAATCAGCCAAAGAAGAAAAACCATACGAGCACATCAACAGGTGCAGAAAAAGCATTCAACAAAATCCAACATCCATTCATGATAAAAACTCTCAGTAAACTAGGAATAGAGGGGAAGTTCCCCAACTGCATGCAGAACAGGTACAAACCCCCCAGTAACAGCATACTTAGTGCCGCGGAACAAACGCTCTCTCTCCAGATCAGGAAGAAGGCAAGGGTGTCCACTCACCCCATCTCCTTCGAAAAGTGCTGGAAATTCTAGCCGGTGCGAGAGGCGAAAAAAAGAAATAAAAGGCATACAGGCTAGAAAGGAAGAAATAACGTAAACGAGACACATCTCAGTGTTTCAAAGTGGTTCCAGAAAAATTCTTGAAAAAGTCTACTAATTTTTGGCCCATCATATCATTACTATAAGAGATGAAACACATGTAGCCTCTGGAAATATTTCACCACAATATTTATATGCATTTAGTACATTTGCTCAAAATAAACTGAAGCTTACGGTCCTAACCCACATGCATTTGCCTTTAACTTTTACAGGGCTCCCTGTATTTTCCAAGTGTGTTCACTTTCTGGCTGGTGTTCTTGTAACATATTGTACAGGCAGCACCACCTCCAGCTTTCTGGGTGAATCTACTTTTCCCATTTGGCTTCTCTCTCCATACAAGTGGAAACACGCGTAGCTTAGGCTTTGGGATTATTTTATTGGGAAAAAGGAAAGAAGGATCAGGGGAAATGGTAACGAGGATGACACGGACAATAACCACAACAATCGCTCACACACACCCCCCATCACTGTGTTCCAGGCAGTGTTCTAAGCACGTTCACACCTTAACTCATTTAATCTTAACTACTCGATTAGGTGAGTACTGATACTACCTGAAGAGTGAGGTGAAGCACCTCGCCCGAGACCAGAGGACCAGAGTTTGAGCTGAGCACTGTTACTCCGTCTGTGCTCCCACGCCCGTGCTGTACAAGCTCTGAACGTCTCTTTGGGAAAAGGTATTAAACAGTATTTTCATAAATAAGCCACTTGAAAGGAGGAAAACAAACCGTGCGACAAGCTGCCACAAGCGCTCACCTGGAGGACGTGCTGGCTCCCGCCTGGATCAGCGTGGGCATGACGGCTACGAACAGCCCCAGCTGCACATCCTGCGTCACCAGCATCCCAAGCAGCACGGCACTGTAGTCAAGGTCGCCTGCTGGAGAAAACGGCTACTCAAGGCACGGTTACGGCCTTTCAAAGGGTCCAGAGTCAAGATACAGTCATCATGCATATTTCTAAAACATTTCCAATAATTTCGACACCTTAAATAAGAAGACAGACTTTAAACTCTCTTTGAGAGGAGACACTGAAACATTTTAAAGATTAAAAAACCTTTTGTAGAGAGAATCTCCAGAATATTTTATTTCCATTAGGTACGTGTTACTCATGTGATTACAGGGAAATGTCACTAGGAAAAGATGGCATTGCAAACAAGAACACGAAAGGCCTGGATAGTCATCCCAGTTTCACTGTGTCCCTAGGCGCAGGAAGTGGCCTCCTCCCGCCTCGGTCTCCCCCAAGCCATTCCAGAGAGAGCCGGCCCCACCCCTTCTGCCGCACCCGCTGGCCGGGAGTGGCTGCAGGGTCACTTTCCCTCCGCCCCCATCGCCCCCACGCCGCAGGTCCCTTCCCTTTGAGACAAACGCAGATGGGGGAGAGGAACGCCGGCTCGTTAGACGGACAGAGCAGGGGGGCAGGAACAGCACCAGCTGAAGGCACCACACGAGTCCTCAGGACAGAAGACAGGAAGTCGATCGAGTCTTCAAGAATGCAACGCTTCACACAGGCCTGCTATGCTTCCATTTTCAACCAACAGTTCTGGCTTGGGCCCTATTAAAGGTGCTTCTAAATGCTAAATAGTCATGTTCTCCCCTAAAGTAAGCTTTCTTTTCCTTTAAAAAAAGCTATTGGTAGTAACAGATATTTAAAGACCCATGTGACAGAGTAATCTTATATAAAAGCAGCAGAAAACCAAACCAAACGAAATCAAAACCCTCGTTACCAACAAAAGTCTAACTTGATTACAAGTCAGGCAACCCTTTCAGGAGGCTTGTTTCACTTACTGTACAAAGTTGCATTTCTGGTAAATAAACTGTCTTGGCCAAGAATTTTAAAACCCTCCAAATGGACAACCATGCGAGGGGTGGGGGCTGGAGCGCCGTCTCCTGGAGGGCTCTGTGACTCAACAGAGTGGAGAACAATGCCCTCACAACCACCGCTGGCTGTGGGGACGCTTCAGACGTCTGATTTTCAGCATACCCCTTGGTGGGTTCACGACGACCGGGACTGTCGACCTTGGGAAACGTCGAGGCCCCCAGCTCGCGGGTTCTCGGCGGGCCCCTCCTCCCACGAGACCACTGTGCTCATGGCAGCACCCAGGACTGCGCCTCGTCCCGTCTCGACGTACAGCAGACGGGGAATGTCGCCTCACGCCGCACTCGTGAGAAACAGCATTGAAGGCACTCTGCACATGTTGTGACAATTCTGTTTTCTCCCTTTGCACCTGAGGACAGTCAACTGTCCTAATTCAGGGGACAAACAATTATCCACCTCTGCCCACAGGCACCCCAGAGCAGAGCCAGGGGTCCCCAATGCGGGCCCTCGTCTGCGTGGGGCGAGTCCACGAGGCTGGAGGAGGACCGACGCTCCAGCATGACAAGCGCAGAATGGGAGCAGCGCCAGCAGGACAGGTGGCAACGACCGTCCGCAGTGAAGTGCAAGACTTCAGACACCACTTCACCACTTCTGGCATCTTTGTCTGTCTGCGTTTTGCTTATCACGACCACAAGTTTTTCTTAAAGATTGGCACCTGAGCTAACATCTGTTGCCAATCTTCCTTTTTTTTTTCCTTCCTCTCCCCCAAGCCCCCCAGTACGTAGTTGTATATTCTAGTTGTGAGTGTCTCTGGTTGTGCCATGTGGGACACCGCCTCAATGTGGCCTGACGAGTGGTGCCATGTCCGCGCCCAGGATCTGAACTGGAGAGACCCTGGGCCGCTAAAGCGGAGCGCGCAGACTTAACCACTCGGCCACAGGGCCGGCCCCTACTACAAGTATTTTAATTTTCTCCTGTTTTCCATCCCTTTATTAAACACGGTAAATGTATAGGAAACAAAGAAGATAACAAACACCCACTGCTGGATTTTGCTAAATCTTAAAATTTTGACAGATTTGCTTCAGAGTTTTGAAGAGAAGCAGGTGCTGCTTTGGATCCTCAGCACCGGGCAGACCCCACTCTCAGGCCCCGTTCCTCCTCTCCACCTTGTCTTTAACGTTAACATGCCCTTGGGTGTTTTCCACTTTAATATGGTGACATCTCTGTGTTTGAGCACAACACTGAGTTCACTGTTTTGTAAATTTAAACAGTATATAATCAATATTTCTGCAACTTGCTTTTTTTTTGCTCACCATTATGTCTAAAAAATCACCCATGTGGAAGCACAAAGATTTTTATGCTATTATCATGATTCGCTTTTAAAGCTGCTACAGAATACACCACAATTTGCCCATTCCCCAGGGGATGGTCACTTGGGTCTTCAGTTCCTCCTCTGCTATAGACACGCTGCGTGGAACGTTCGATACGTCTCCTGAGACATCCCCCACTGCTGTGTCTTCATGAGAAGAGATCTCCCCGGCCTCTCCTGGCCTCCACTGCTGGCCTCGTGTCCAAGCCTGCTCACTCTCCCAGGGGGACGAGGGGGCTGCATCGGCCTGGGGGTGCTCCTCCTTCCTGGAAAGCAGTGGCCCACGTGAGGTCACAGGCGAGGCCTCTTGCAGGCCCCCAGGGGAAGCCCCTGCATGTTCGCCCTGCATGGGCCGGTGGCCAGTCTCATCGTGGGCTTGGGTATCTGACACCCACTGCTGCCTCTTCCACGCCACCTCTCATCACAACAAGCCGCTACTGCAACCTCCAGCCACTTCACCCTTGTTCACCGGCCCACGGGCTCTGAGCACAGGCATGGAAGGTGGAGTCATTTATTGGACCCCTTTGAGGGTTTGGGCCCCAATATTTATGTACTGGCTGGACAACTTGTGAAGCAGGAGAATCTTGGCAACAACCAACAACAAAACCTACAGTGAAAAGTGAGGAGCAGCATCCTTGGCCCGTCTGCCCGCGCTCCGCGCACAGGTCTGCGAGGACACAGCTCCGTGGTTTCAAGCCTTATGCCAGCTCACAAGGCAAAGGGCACCCAGTGATCTTCCCTGTGTTTCCCCAAAGCCGGCGAGGGACTGGGCCCTGGTGTCCACAGTTACTCGGGTTTCCTCTCCTCACTACCCGTTAGGACGTTTTCCAGTTGGGTTTCCTTTTGTCTGGGTTTATTGAAGTTACTGATGCGTTCTAAATGTTACTCCCTTGCAAGTTTTACTTACCTAGCAAATGGTTCCAGTCTGTGGCTTACAAAAAGTACCTTTTTAACACAAGTTACAAGGTTTAATGTGCTCGAACTTATCGACATTTTCCCTTTTGGATGCTGCGTTGTGCATTTTAAGAAGTTCTCTCTACCCCACGGTCACGAGGGCTTTCCCATCTTTCCTCCACCAGCTCCGAAGTTCTGCTCTTCACATTTTGGTGTTTCACCCTCGTAGCAACGAGTTTGCGTCCAGTTCAAGGCAGGGCTCTAATTTTATTTTCTTCCACGTGGATAACTAATTCTCGTTCCCCGCCAGCCCACTTTCTCCCACTCCTCTGTAGCATCCGCTGTCCACCCTGCCCCACTGCCCCATCTCTGCGGGTGCAGGACCACGCCGCCCCGAGGACGGCAGCATTACAACACGTCCCGCTGTCTGGAGGGGAAGCGCCTCACTTCAAAATTAATATTGGCCATTTTTGGCCTCTGTTTTTAAATAAACTTTAGGATTAGTTTGGCAAGTTTCATGAAAAACTCTTCCAGACTTTTAATTGGGATAGCTGTGAGCTTACAAATTTGGAGAGAAACATCTTTTTGTGTTAAGTCTTTTCATGGGCTCTCTCTTCAATAACATTTTGTAATTTTATCCTCAAAGGTGTCACATCTGTTCAGAGATTTATTTCTGAGTATCTAGAATCTCTTGTGGCTATTATAAATTGAAGGTTTTTTCCCCAAATTCCATTTTCTAACTGTGCTGCTGGTATATTCCATTTCTGACGTGTACGTTTAACTATAAACTTTCCTGTCAAAGTCCCAGTCCTTCAGTACGTCTACTCCCTCCCAAACGTGCAGCCCGTTAGACGACTCCGTCTTCTTGCAGTCTGTTTTAGCTTGGCCTTTTAAGAAAATGCAAAAAGCTCCTTTCCTAACAGTCCACAGTTAATTAAGTTTACAACTTCAGGAGATCCCTTTCCGCACTCCCTCGTTCTCACCTCCACGCTCCCCCTCAGCTGGTTTCTCCCCACTCGCCCATCCTGTGCTGGCGCTGTGGTGCAGGACTGGACGGGTGGGCAACGCTCTGAAGGCTGCGTATGTCTGAGGGTGCCATGCCACGTCCCACTCTTCAGTAACGGTTTGCTGGACACGTGCCTTCTCGACCCCGGCATGTACACGCCTGCACTGCCGTGTGGCGCCCAGCGCTGCTGAGGAGACATGTGCCGTTCCTTTCTGGGTCACCTGTCCTCTCTGACAGGTGTCAAGACTTTCCTTCGTCCTTGAGGCTCTGCTGGTGTCCCGGGACACATCTAGAGTGACTTTATTTTCCTTTTTCCTGCTCAGGTTTGGAGATGTACGTTCAATCTAAGGGCTCACGTCTTCCTCCAATTCTGAAAAACGACCAGGCGTGTTCTCCGCTCTCCTCTCCCAGGACTCGTGTCGTATGCTCACTGAGCATCTGCCGTGCTCTCCATGCCTCAAACGCTCTTCTCGCTCTTCTGTCTGTATGGTGCTCTGTCTCTGTCTCACCTAACCAAACAGACACAGTTCCTTGTCCATGCGTGAGCTTCCAGACATGCCTGTTGCCAAGTCTTCATCAGACTTTGCATAAACAGGGAGAATCCCTCTGCCAACATTGGGGTCCACCAGCTGTCTGTTCTAGCTGCCATTTCCTCTCGCACGCTGGATCCCGGGGGCCAGTTTGTTAGCGGTTGTTTACATTTTCCTACTTCGGCACTGGCACCCCTCACCTCCTTCCATCCTTGGGCCTTATGAGGGGTGGCCCTAAGCACCAGGCCGCAGGGAAGCTGGGACCTCCACGGACTAGGCAGTGCCAGCCAGTCCAGACGCCAGTGGGAGGCTGTGCCACAGCCCCTGGCCCGCAGGTCAGCACAAGGCACCAGACCTTTCAGTTTCTCAACCTCCTCTAGGCAGCTGGAAGCCCCCGGCATTGAGAGGAGCGCGCTCTGTGTGTGGGCGTCCATGGGCCCAGGAGCCTGCAGCCCCGGCCGGCTCTGCTCACGGCAAGTCGGTCTTCCTAGAGAGGCGGCCCGGCCGCTCTGGTGTTCCTTCCACGTTCTCTTCATCACCGTGCGTTGGCACAAAGTGTGTATAAGTGTGAAGTTACTCTGACATTTTAACCCTGCTTTTTGCTGACTTCCACAAAGTAAAAGCAAAACAGTGAAAGTTACCACAATGAACAAACATGATGCAAAAAATGGCAACGCTGTCGAGGTTTAGCTGTGTACGAAGACGGAGCCCCTGCGTACAGCACAGAATTTTGGTCAAGGCTGTCCGCACCGCACACAACAACGACTTAGCAGTGTGACGTTTCACACACGTAGATGGATCCAACGCCCAAGCGTGAGAGGTGAAAATGCCCTGAATTACCACAGCACTCCATATATTTTATGGAGAAACAGTGTCAGAAGGATGTGAGTCCCAGCACTGCCAGAACTAAACCGTGAGACGGCACGGCCCCCGTTTCTGTCTCAGGCTGCGTGTAACAGAACTGGTTGACAGCAGTGCAGGCAAAACCACATTTCATTATCCTACGTCGCCAGAATTCTAGAGGTGGCAGTTCCTGGTCTGGTGCAGCAATTAATCTCTTAAACCCACCAATTCCACAGGACACTTTTCCATGTAGAGTCGTTTCTTTGAAACGTGGTCCTCAAACTATCCTAAACTGACGAGCACATAAAAGGCATTTTTCTTACTCCAGGGGAGGTCTGGAGAAGCCAAGGTGAGAGGGGCGTCAGCTCCCACGGGAAGGCAGGCACGGCACCCTGGTTTAGGGGCCCTGAGGAGGGGAACAGGCCTTTGGGTGCATTCGAGTGGATCACACACATAATATCTGAGCACGTACTTACAACACGTCACCACCTACCTTCTTTTTCGCCCCGGGCACTGCCCGAGAGGAATCTGGACACTAAGGGTGTGCTCGACAAGGACAGGCAGGTAGAAATAAAGACGCTCTGAGTGGGTCTGATCTGGAACAGGTGTCCCCACAGCAAGCCAAATGCAATCATCAGCAGCGTCATGTAACACGGTCCTTGTAAGGAAATCTTCCACACCTGCAAGAGGACAACGGATACGCGTCAGCGACAGCGGCATCTGCTGACCAGTGCCCTGCAGCGCACCCAGTCTGGCACGGGGCAGGCCGGAGCCTCCCAGGAAGCAGCTCTGCCATGGATATGGCTGCACGACCCCACAGCCGTCATCTCAGCACAGGAAAGACGGCGGACACTGAGTCCGGCTGCCGAGTGCCCGGCGCTGCTACAGGGCTGAACATGCACACGTCTGTCTGTGCGCAACTGTGATCACGATTTAATCCTCACAACATGTCTCGGAGAGAGCTGTCACCGTTGCCCCATTTCTGGGAGCACTCTGAGGCCCACAGAGGTGGGCAGATGGCATGGCGGGGGTCCTACGGAGTCAGCATAAGGACACGAGCCAGCAGCGTGGCGTGATGATCAGATACTGACCAGCGCCCCGACATGCGAGATTCGATGTAAATGCAGGAGAGATCAGATCTGACCCTAACCCGCTGCGTTTCCAATCCAGCTGAAGAGGCAAGATGACAAAAACCATGATCTTTACACAAGCACGAACATCACGTATCAACAGAAGAGAGGAACCCGAAACCCATCCTGCCCCACCTGAGAGCGCTTGTCGCTTTCCTCTCCTCCCATCAAAGCCGATGCCTCACCGGGGCCCTCTCCACGCGGGAGTCGTGGCAGATGCTGTCAGCAGAGGCTGTGGGTGGGGCACGAGGTCAGGGGCAAACCTCGGCCCCCACTGGCTGGGCCCCGGCTGCGTCTCACACTCACTCCCTCGCCTCTGGGGCTCGGGGCTGTGAGCTCCCGCTCCCCTGCCCTGGTTCTGGGTAAAAAGCAGTACGTTCTGCAGAATCAGACTTTCTGTGGGAGTCGGGGCAGCTGGGTGGCTCCTCCTTGTCTGGGCAGTGACTTCCCACTGCGGCCCAGCGAGCACGGCACCCTCGGCCCTTCTGACGGCCAGATCGAGCTGCCAGCCTGCCAGGCCCCGAGGAAACTCATTCAGGAAATGAGTTTCAGGAGCCCCCAACCCCCAGAGTTCCAGGTCAAAGAGCGGGGGACCCACAGAGGGAAGGGGACAGGGCACTCGGCCCTCGATGCAGAGCATGTTTGTCTTCTGCCGTGTGACTCCGGCCGACCCAGGCCCCTCCTTCCAGAAGGGGAGAGGTCAGCCCCCAAAGGCTGCTCCTCCAAAGTTCCAGCTTCACATCTCTCGTTCCCGCGTTTGGCAGTGACGAGAGGTACCACAAGCTAGCGTCTTCCTCGCCCGAGATGGCGGCCAGGGAGGGGTGGCGTGCCGGGGGACCCACACACCCAGCAGCGGCTTGAGGAGGTCAGGCGTGTGGCTTGAGGAGGCCGGGTGAGTGGGTTGAGGAGGCCGGGCGAGTGGGTTGAGGAGGCCAGGTGTG
>NC_060272.1:2242189-2273062 GCF_021613505.1 Equus quagga
AGGAGGCCGGGCGAGTGGGTTGAGGAGGCCGGGCGAGTGGGTTGAGGTGCGCAGGTTTACGGAGTCCCCCTCCAACCAGCATGGCCCTCAGGCAGGTGTGCCTGCCTGCAAGGGGCACCTGAGTTCAGGCCCAAGCCTGCCCTGACCGGCTGTGCTCCTGGGCAGGCTCCGACCTCTCCACTGCGGCATCCACGTCTGTGAGGCAGGCGAGATGGAACGACTTCTTGGCGTTACAGAGCAAACTGTGACTTCACCGCTGAGCGTCAGCCACGCCTCAGCCAGGACAGCAGATCCATGAGGCCCGAGAAGCCGGTGTGGCAGGGACTCCAGAGAAGACCCCAGGCAGCATCTGTGAGGGACCGAGGGCGGAGCATCTGACCAGCAGCACGCACAGAAGTGCAGGCCCTCCTCGGAGTCTGAGGAGCGTGGGCGAGGACCCCACCGGGCCCTGCCCCACTCTGCACACCCTCTCCAGGCCTTTTCCTCTTTCCTTTCCTAGGACTCCTGTCCACAACTCTCACACATCCTTCTCAAACCCCAAAGTATAAGCCCCACAAGGGCAGGGACCGCAGTGAGTGTGCGCACGGCCTTACACTCAGTAAACACAAGAGCATCTGGAACATTCTACTGACAAGAGTCTGTTGAGAGGAGGAACAAGAGAAGAAAACTCCTGGGGGCAACTCCTGCCGCCAACGTGATATAACCTGCTTAGAGACAGAAACCACCACCACGACACGAAACCCAGAGGACGGCTTCAGTGAAGCCAAAGAGCCGACAAAGGCGTCAGAGGCTGCCGCGCGGACAGATGGCTCAGTCAGCGTCCCTGCGGGCAGGACAGAGACCACGACTTTCCTCGGCATCAAGGAAAGAGGCAGTTTTGGACTTTGTTGTTTTTGAATAGTTGCTAATCGGGCCTTTAGGAGAGCTCACAGAAGACCGGGAGGGGCCTTTGGCGATTATCACCCTCTCGCAGCCCCATTCACTAATTTCCCACCACGACAGGGACACACCGCAACCCACACGCCGAAGTCCCGTCGATCAGGACAGTCACACCGGCTAACGCAGGCTGCTCTAAGGCGCTGCCAGTTATCTACACCTGGGAAATAAAAACAGGAAAACAAACGTGTCGCCTAACAATGCAGTTTATTTGGGAGACATAAATCTCGTGCAGTCCAAGCCCACGAGCCCACGAGCCCACAAGGCGACTGAGGCATTCCTGCTGCGAGTCGGCGCAGGGCCACCTGTGGGGCGGCAGGCAGGGCTCCTGGCCCTCGGGAACGGGTGAGTGAGGACCCTGGCAGAGCAGAGGGGACAGTGGAGACCCCGCCCACCCCAGAAAGGGCGTGAGGAGCACCGCCAGGTCACCAGATGGGTGGCCGAAGCCCCGCCCGGCCCCCACCTGACAGACAGCATGAGGCTTCCCAACTCCCTCACACGGCTCGCGCTTCCTTCCCGGCCCCCAGGCTGCAGCGCCGAGCACACGGGACTGACCGTGGGGCGCAAACCCAGGAGAATCGCCAAGTGTCATCGCAGGACAGAGACGCAGCTATCATGCTCTCAGTTTCGTTAAGACCAGGTTGTAGAACACCATTCTCTCGTTTAACACTGAGTACCATAGTGGAGAGAAACAAACTACGAAAACATGGGACCAGAGAAACGTCACCTTCCAAACCCCTCGCCAGAGGGATAAGGACCCAACATCCAGGACGCGAGGCCCCTCGTAGGGATGGTGACGTGAGTCGGCGGAGAGCAAGAACTCAGCCCTCCTGGCTCGGAACCACCAGGTACCCAGTGGGGTTCGCCATGAACTGCTCTGAACTGACCCACGGGAGCCCAGGATGCGCTGTGCTGCTGGGCGGAGGCCTGCGGACCGGCCCACGGCGACCCTGCTCTGGGCTCCCCTGGAGACCTAGGGGGTTCTCACTGCCAAGCCCGTCTTCCTCCATCCCGCCCACAACACACACCCCAGTAGCATCAACTGGAGGAGCGAGGCCACTTTTCTTTAGGACCCAGGAACATGGCCGATTTCCTATAAACTTTGGATTCAGAATTAATATGTGGAGGTTACCATGCCAGGAGCACGTAACATGATACAAAAGTACCTGGAGAAAACAAGGCTGTAATCCAGAAGGCCTGATGAGGAGGCGTGTCTCGAGAACCACTTAAAGGAAGTGAGAGTAATCAGTGGATGGACAGGTGGAGCCTTCCATAGAAAAACAGGTCAAAGAGAGCAGAGGTCAAAGAGCAACAGGAGGGAGGAAGGAGGGAGATGGGATGAGACGTCAGTGCAGCCAGAGTACTTCCTCCTTGAGAACAAACACAGACTTTACAGAAAAGTTTATTTTTCCTGGTTATAAAAAGTATACGTTGGTTATTACAGAAAACGAGGGAAATAGGGAGCAGGAGAGAAGACGCTGCACGTGGTTATCTGGTGCGTTATTCTTTCCCCTGCACGTGGGCTCCTTTCACGCGGCCGTGCTCATGCTGTGTGCTCGTTTTTTTCTTTTTAAGTTTAGCATTTTAACATAGTTTTCTTTGTTACTACACATTCTCGCAATATTTTTAATGGCTACATGATACTCCACCAAGGAGCTAAGTCATAGTTTAACCATTAGATATTCAGGTTGCTTCTGTCTTTTACAAAAATGCTACCACGAGGAGCTGAATACCTTTTGTGGGTTAATTTTTTTAAAAACTCTATTGATTCTTTCCTTTGGATAGAGACCCAGGCGCACAACTGCCGGGTGAAAGGACATGAGTACGTTAAGGCGCTAAGTCACCCCGCGAGACTGCTCCCCAGCAGGGGCGTGCCGGCTCTAACTTTCATCCCCCTGCCCCGGAGGCCTATTCTATGACCCTCACAGTCATAAAAACCCTCTGCCAACTTGACACCCCAAATCCAGTTAATTCCAGAGGACACGTGGCACCTGGTTCTAGTTCCCATGCTCACGTAACCAGCTGTGCTCTTTCTGCTCCCCACCCTCACACCAGCTTCTGAATCAGCTGTTTCCCTCGCCCGTGATGCGTCTGTTCAACAGCAAAATAACTTTCACTTAGTTCACTTCCAACGTCACTCTGTTTCCACTCCGGAACACCCCAGCGTCCAACGTCGCCTCTCCAGAAGCAGACACGTTTAGAAGACACTGCTGCCTCCAGCTCACGTTCACTCAGCACATGGCCCTGACCACCACTAATCTTTCAGGTGTTTTCTTTTCATAGTGATAGAACAATAAAATCAAAGTCTGCCACTTATTTAGGAATTAGAATTAGGAATTTTTTTAGGGTGACACACTGAATATTCTATCTCTATGATGTTTCAGCCTCCAACAGTTTTGGACCTTCTTGGAGGGACATATATATTGAAGTGCAAACATTACTTCTCAGACCTGTTTTGGAATTAGCCAAAAGAAAGCTAATTTCATTTATTCATTGAATTTTCACTTTTCCTAACGTTCATCTTTCAGAATCTATGTTCCAAAAATAACATCAAACTAAAACATCCATATTCTATTCTAAAAACATCTGAGAGCCAAGTCATGAACAAATGTTAAAAGCAAACAAACCAAAACCAGGTTATACTGAACTGGGGGCAACGACGTGGGTTCACAAGGTTCTTACCTTTCTCAGCTTTTCCGGGGAAAATTCCAAGCCAACAAGAAAAAGAGTGAAGAACACACCAAACTCTCCTAACGTCTCCACTTGTACAATGGACTGAAAAACAAGAAAGTTTTAAAACCGTACAATTTAATATTTGCCATGTCAGCTGTACTTAGAACAATCTTGTACTAACACACTGAGACCATCCACGAAAAAGCACAGTATTTTTTTAAAAAACTAACTCTTGGAATTTCCTCTGTATGAGGTGTTTTTTCCTTTTTCCTTGACCAGCTAGGGGAACAGTTTTACTTTATTTCCTAAGAACCAGCTCATGAATTCACCTGTTTGAGTTCATTAACTGCCCCTGTCATCTCATTAGCTCCTGTCTTCAGCTTCCTTGGGGACCCGAGTCTAACGCTCGCAAGTTCAGAGCGTTTTCCTCTCCTCTGGTCTGAGTGGGACCCAGCGTGTGGACTTTCTCCTGAGCACCGCGTCCGGCCACGCCCTGCAGGCTCTCACGGACAGTGCTCCTGTGTCCTGTGTTTGTTTTGTTATTCTTAACGTTACCCCACTGCAGTGGAGCGTGCTGCCTGTCCCATCATACTGCTCACACAGAGGCCTCGTGCCCCACACCCACGCAGTTGGTCAGCTGTCCATGAGCCCTGCCTTTCCTCCTGTCACGTTCAACTCTCAGTCCCTTGATTTTCACTGAATCTCATCGTTCACTTTTTCTCCCCCCACCATCTGAGAGCCCGCCCCCTTTCATAGGGAAGTTCACTCCACTTATTTACGGTTGTCACACGGCTGCTCTCACTTCTTCCATTTCACGTCTTCTGGGTTTTACACTTCTCTGCTACTTTTATTTTTCTCCCCTTTTCAAAGTCAGGCTGTAACTCATGACTTCAAAGGAACTTACTTAAGCCTGCGTGTCTCAGCCTAACCGAGGCAAGCCTCTCGCCTCCCCCCAGGACGAGACAGACACTCAGGACAATTGCACGTCCTTCACTGACCCCCTCCCAGGCTGGCGAGCAGGCTCTCGGGTTTTATCTCGGTCTACTGTGATTACATTTTTCCGAAGGTATGGATGATTTATTAAGAAGTGTGATGTTTATAGTATCCAGTTGCACCTATTTCCCAGTTATTTAGCCCTGATTCTTTGCTTATGAGCTACCCCTGCTGTTGGGGAAAAGGAAAGAATACTTGCATCCGCTCTGCTTCAAGCACCCTGGGGGCGGGGGGGGGGACTGGCGGAAAGAGTTTTCCCCTGTGGCTGTTCATACTGCTCTCAATCACATGAACACTATCTTCCAAAGACTGCAGTCACATCAGTCTTTGCAGAGGCCACCCCGCCCATGAGCTGAGTCCCAGGCTGGTCAGCTGAGCTGCCACTGGCTAGGGCTCCGGGCTTCCAGCAAACCTCTCCCCACGGGGCCACTCTGACCTCTGCTCAATTAGTTTGGTGTGAGGATCTCTTCATGCCCTCTTCTGCTGCTGCCCTGTCAGGGGAATCACAGCGGTCCTTCTGACTGGGGTAAGGGGTGCCGCTCAGGAGCAAGGGAACGAGGATGCACGTGGAGCGCCCGCACTGTCCCCCGCCTACCTCCTCCCGCTCCACCGGCCAGGAAGTGTCGGTGAGGTTCTGAGGACTGTCGCTTATTTCCCCCCATTCCGTATCGCTCCTTCTGTGTGGGAGTCAACAAGCTATTCCTGGCATTCACTTTCCACTCTGTCCAAATTGTGTGTATTTAGATGACAAATTCTGAAGCCCACAAAAGCCTGGGAATCCTTCCTTGCTGTCAGAAGGTGTCATCAACAAAGGAGGAAGCCCACTTCAACTTGTCAGCAACAGGCTCCCGCATGCAGCCCAGCGCTGCACCGTCGGGGTTCTCACAACACCTCACATAAGACCCCTGACTACCTCACTGCTTTGCCAGCTTCGCAATGTGTTAAGAGTTTTTTACAAACATGTTTAATCAGTGTCTGAATAATCTAACCCAGATTCCTGGAAACAGAATCTTTAAAACTAACGTAACGTAAAGACCTGCACAGGGCTATTCTCTCTAGTCCAGTCGCCCATTCATAAAGAATGAAACGACTTTCTCACGGTTTAGAAACTTCTCACAAAACTTTAAAGAGTCTCTTCTTTAACACGGTTTATAAGAAACTGCTACCTTCATTAATTCAAAACTTCAGTCTTCAGGAATGTTGCTTTTGTACTGTGTTAAACAGATACTGTGACAGTCAAGTTTTGTTCTTACCTTAATGCTGTTTAGCCCCGAAGGTCCCAGGAGTACACCACAGATAATATAACCAAACATGGTGGGCAGCCCGAGCATGGTGCACAGCCAGCCACAAGGCAAAGACAGCATCCCTATGGTAACGATGTCCTAATGTAAGAGGAAACAAGAAACACAAAAATTTAAGACAAGAGTTGGCAAGGAAAGGGTTGGCTGGTGGAGAAAGCAGAACAGGACGTCCCCAGGCTTCGCGGCGGGGCGTGAGCGGTGGGGAAGACGCCCAGAGGGAACTCCACTCCCAGAGCAGCAGCAAACAGCCAGGGTGTGTTCCAGGAGTGGAGGAGTGAGCTCCCAAGGGTCCGACAGTTACAGCAAAATCTGTCTGCTTGGCTCAAGCCCTGGCGGGGTGCTCTCCGAGCTCAGAGCTCTGGCGCCCCATGCAGGCTTCTGCCTGGGAAGCCGCAGTGCCGGTTCCCGGCACAGCTCACGTGCCTTCACCTGTTTCCCCACCACCCCAAGTCAACACAGCCATCACATTAACGACTGATTCCAGCAAGCATCATCAACGGGTGTGAAACTGCTGGTGAAAGTTTGATGAGGAACAGGATGTTCGTACATCCCAAACATTTCTCCAGAAGCTACCTACTAACTGCAAAGGAGAATAAAGAGAGACTTCACAGTGGAGGCCCCGGCCTGTGCGGAGGGACGACGCACATCTGCAGACCCCGTCCCTCCCGGCTCCGTTCCCGTCCGGCCAGGGAAGCACCTGTGGACTCTCACCCGTCACGTCACATCTGTCAGCACAGGGACCAGACCCCGGACGCAGCCCCCGCAGTCACTTACCTTCCTTAGCATCTCCACGACCAGGTGCCTGGCCGGGTTTCTCTTCCTTACAAATTCCAGCGTCAGGGAGTTTGTTAGAGACCTGACAGTTACCCAGGTGCCAGCAGCCGTCCCTGAGCGGGCTGCGCACTGTCGCCCCTGTATCTGCTCACTTCCATCAGTGCAGGCAGCGATCTCAAACCGCAACCCCGCGACCTCATGTCTCTAAAGGACTCCCTGTCCTCTCACCGGGCTGGTCTCCTCAAGGGGGCGAGACCTGAATCCGACACTGGCTGGAGCCCCAGTGCCGCTGGAGTCCTCACCCTGCACCTGCGTCTGAATAAAGCCTGTGGGTGCCTAAGCCAAGACTGCTCTGCCACGTAAGAAGGTTCTGTTCCAGCGAAAACAGTTGTCAGATAGCCGAAGCTTTAATCCCTCAGGGTACCTCCTAACTTCAAAACTCGCCCATATTCTCAAAAGCAAAATTAATTTTCATCTTAAATATTAAAGTGCCTTATTCTTCTGGGGAACAAAATTAAAAATGAAGAGAAAACGCTTCAAATCACAGAAAACGTAGGGGCTTGCAGCAGAATCTCTGTGTGAGGAGGAAGGCCACACCCCCAGACACGCTCAGACAACAAAGCTCAGTCTCTCTGGACGCGCACACCAGGAGGGGCGAGGGCCGGCGGGGGTCTAGCCGCACTCGATTCTGAGAGCAGGGCCGGCAGGCAGGCAGGCAGGCAGGCAGCCAGCCAGCCTACCTTTATGAAGTGGTGATCTGCACGGGGGATTGTGGCGTCTCTGGGCTTGGTCAAGATGTACTGGTTGTTCTGGGAGTCGATCAGCATGCTAAGGCCTAAGTCATCCTCCACGTCCCGTTTTGTGAGGTTTTGCTTGGAATTGGCCTCTTCCTCCTCCACCCTCAGAACGGCCTCAAAATTGACCCCTTTGACCTGTAAGAATAACCAATATTATGTGATTAAAATCAACTAAATGTCTTCAAGTTCAATTTTTAGAGTAACTCATACACAGAAGAATGATAGGAATATTTTTAGTATTCTATCAAGTAACGAAAGATCAATAAATGTTCATTCGCATGAATTAGGAGAATTTTTCAATTAAAAAAGTGATTTAAGGATGGAATTTAGGATTCCTATTCCCTCCAAATGCCTACTTAACCTGACTCAGGGTGTGACACTGCGATTTGTAACAGGACATGCACCTGGTCTTCATCCCCTGTCCCGGCTCACAGCTCTCAAACCCCTGGAACTTCCTGAGTGACAAGGGCAACGGAACGTTTTGTTCTCTTTGGTCTTCGTCCTGGGTTCCTGAAACAGCTCCAAGCGACAGTGGCGAAAAGAGCCGCTCATCACTCACAAGCACCTGCAGCCTCCCCGCTTACGGGAGGTGGCGATTTTGGAAAGCTCCTAGACAGCCTCGGACGACGGGGCTTGTCCCCGAGGAACCAGCTCCGTGGTGAGGGTTGAACTTCAGTCCCACCCTGAGCTCCCAGAGGGGGTCGAGTTAATCACACGCCTGCATAATGAAGCCTCTGTAAAAATCCTAGAAGTGCAGGGGCAGAGAGCGCCCAGGTTGGTGGACACGTGGAGGCATTCAGCAGGAGGGTGGCGCCCAGAGAGGGCAGGGGCGGGGAGTGCCACACCTCCCCACACCCTGCCCTGTGCCTCTCTTCCATCCGGCTGTTCCTGAGCTGTATCCTTTACAATCAACTGGTGCTCTAGTAAATAAACTGTTTTCCCGAGTTCTGTGAGCCGCTCTACAAATTATGGAGCTTGAGGAGGGGGTCATGGGACCCTCCAAGGTTGGGATTGGCTTCTGAAATGGAGGGGCAGTCTGGGACTGAGCCCTCATCTGTGGGGTCTGCGCTTAACCCTGAAGATGGTGTCAGCACTGAACTGAATTGCAGACACCCCGCAGGTGCCAAAGAGAACTGGAGAGCTCCTTGGCGCGGAAAACCCGACGTCCGGGGAGGAAGAAGTGCTTGGGGAGCGATGGATAAAGGGGACGAGGGTTTTACTTTCAAGGGCATATTCTTTGGAAAATTCACAGCCCTGAAACACTTATGCGCCCCCTCATCCCATCATCAGTGAGTTCTAATGACACCCCTCCCTTTCACTTTATTTTTATTCTCCCATCTTCTCTAATCTTGCGCTGATTTGTTTTTAGTATACAACCCTGTTCTGAGTTCACTCCAAGACTCACGGTCAGTTTTCAGAATTCATGTCATCCTTTCTACAGACTCCAAGCACATTATGACAACTGGGCTGTCTGAACTCTGCTCCAGGTACAAAGACCATCTCCCCTGAGACCTCACTTCGCCCCTGGAGGGTCGACACGGAAACCTGACTGTCCAGGGAGCATTCTGGAGACCAGAGGCCCAGTGCACCTGAGGGCAAACTGGGAACAGATGAGCCGCTGATGGGCTGGCAAGAACTCAAAGGGCAAGTTGAGGACAACTGGAGCACGTCTGCAAGGCCAAGCCGACACCATCGGTGATGCAAGAGGACCCCGTGTCATCTGCACGCTCAGTCTACACTCACACACACACGCAAACAGGTTCAACAGCACATCCTCTCAGCAAGCAGCTCAGCAGGTGCAGAGGAGACGGCTCCGGAAAGCTACTCACTGACTTATTGTCGTCAAAAGCGTGCTCTTCTATCTCCTCCTCCAAACGATCCGCTGCCTTTCTTACGTCTTCCAGAATTTCATCAAGCATGGACAAGCTTCTGTTTCGATGTTGCATGTTTTTGAGGGCCTCCACTTGATGTTTTTCTGCTGCCAGAAGTTCCATGTATTCTGTTTCTTCCTGTCCGTTTGTAAGAAATGAAGAGTGGGATTTGTTAAGAAATAAACCAGGATACGACTTCCACTCAGGAGCTTGGCCTGACCACACCAACCAACACAGTCTGTCAAATACTCCTGTTCATAAATGCACAATTCTAGCTCCGGTCAATTAGGAATGGTCAAGCGTCCCAGATTATGCAAACAGAACCGAGTGTAGCAAAGTGTTTAGGGAAAGCTATTTACACGGATACGTCCACAAATGTGACATGGTACTGCAAACAGATCTGCAGGTCATCTGTTCATACGAAAATCACTCGCTGAACACCGAGCATGTTCCAGGCACCCTGCCCGCTATGTATGGAGGTACAGAAGTCCTTTCAAACAGCTGTGATGCTTGATGGTTTGGCTGTGAACTTCTAAGCAGGACACCCACAGTCAAATTCCAAATCACAAAGGGGAAATTGTTCCAGAAGATCTGACAGCACTAGTCACTCGGAAAAGCGATGGACGGTGCTGGAAACAGAGTTTAATCCATCCATGCTGTACAAACACACAAACTCAAGTTATCTTAATCAGACCAATAACCTCACTATTAAAATATTTATTTGCATTTAAAGGTGTGGGGCATAGTTGGGACAGAGAGGCGGCCGGGCGGTCCCAGGGACAAGATCTCAACTCAGCGTCACGGCAACATCTCTAACACAGGGCTGCGGGCTGCCAGCTCCTGGACTATCTCAGATACGAGGCGGGAAGCAGTGTGCGCTGCAACACTGTCCACTCAACGGCAGAAAACACGCATCCTTGGATTAGCGCCCTCAGACTCACGTTTGCTCCCCATTTATACCCCAAGTCGATACCACTAAGTATCACTAAGTATCCTCACTGCTAAGTACCCCTCTTCAAAACCAAGGAGCTTTCCTGTCTCAGCTGTCCAGCGGATCTGGAAAGGCGGGAACCCGGTTCAGAGGGGAGCATCCTGGTCTGTCTCTAATGCACATTAACACACACCAAGCAAACCAGGTGATGGAATCAAGGTGGCTGAAAACCCCAACTGAGCTGTCGGCCCCCTGACCATATTTCCACCAAAAATCCCAGGCTTTGGCAAAGACAGTAAGTCTCTCTCTTCTCTACTTTTTAAGCTGTGTAGTAACACGGCAGTCCCCCATGAAGAGGAAGTGAGGTTTTATATATGTAAAGTGGCTGGCACACAGTGACGGCTCCAGTGGTGGCTTAGATCATCTAAGTGCAGCAAAGGTGTTTGCTCATCATTTTAAAGGTGTATTCATCAAAGCCCTTCATTCAAATGTACACATTTGTTTAGAACTAATTTTCATATTTTTGTCTTCTGCATATGGACGTTGAAGAAAGTCCACCTTCACACTAAAAGGAATTCTTGTCAGGAAGCTCCAGAGGGTGACTGCAGCTACAAATCCACTTCTTTCCACGCCATGTCCTGGGACAACGCAAGTGACTATTTCAGTCACCCAGGGTTCCCACAGTGGGAGAAGCATTGGGAGCAACTCCTTCTGGAAGGACAGAGCATAACTGTGCCGAGACGTTACCGCAAGGACGGGGTTCTCCTGCGTGCCCACGTGTGACGGGACAGACACCCATGGATGGCCACACCTGCCGGGCCAGCACCGGCCGCCCTCCCCACCCCCCACCTCCCGCTCCAGTGTGAGCGTGGCCCCAGGGATGGCACCCACCTTGATGGCAGCTTCTCGCAGGGCCTCCAGCCGCTGCCGGCTGCTCTCCTTCATGTTCGCCACATCCCTGTAGTCGCCCTGCAGGGCCCTCTGGAGCCCATGGATGGCCTGGAAGACCGAGTTCTCACTTTCATTCAGCTCTTTCTGGAAAATTTCGAATGTGTGCACCTGAAACAGCTTCTCTTCGTCTGACAGGCTGGCGTCTTTCTCCACGGCTCGGATTGCATTTTTCAGTTTGTTAAGAACCACGGCCTTTTGGCGTAGAAGCCCGGAGAGCTTTCTGCAGCTCTCAAGGGCCCACTGCCTCCTCTGAGCGACAGCCGCCCCTCTGCCTCGGTGCAACCTGATGGCATGTTTCACCGCCTCTTCGTGCTCCGCGGCACCCGCTGTCAAGTGAAGCAACGGAAGCAACACCCACAAGCAATTTTTTTCCAACACCTTCATGATCCAATTTTGGAGGACAGGGGAGGGCAGTCCAAAGATTTCTGCTGAGCTCAGACTGCATTTTAGACACACATTTTCAGCTGAAAAAGAGATTTACTGTCACACACAGTTAAATGACAATTCATCACTATTGAGATCATAGTTAAAGTATTAAATTATATCTAGAAGACTATCACTTTTCTGAAGAAAATATTATTTTCCCAGGTTAATATTAACATCTGAACTATTTACTGCACCTAGATTAAAATCAAACCCTCACTGTTCAGTGTGGTATCTAGTAAACAGTTGAGATTAAAGGCTACATCTGAATTTAAAGGCAATTTTTTTAAGGAAAACTCAGCCTCATGTATCTACTAAATCTACCATGTGCAAAAGACAAAACCATTCTCTTTCAGAGGGTCCACGTACTGAAGGCCAGAAAGTACCGTCGACTCCTCGCACAGAGCAGTGACCCCAGGGGAACGTGCTCCGGGTCGTTCTGGAAGTGACGTCTTTCGAGCTGCTACTAGCTTGCTCTGCCATACTGTTTGCTGTCTAAAATCATTCGCAATTTTGCCAAATTTCCAAAGTCAGTCTACAGTTAAGTGCTAACAAGACGTCAAGGGTAGGAAAAGAAATCACAAAACACAACCACATCTGGATCTTTAGGGCGTTATCAAGCGTTCAAACGTCTTCCACCATGCCAATCCAGGCCCCGCTGCCCCTCCTTAGGGAGACCCCAAGCAGCAGTGTGAACGGATCCAGACCTGCCGAGCGTCAGGCTTGTGTGGGCAGCAGGGGCAGCCGCAGCCGTGGGTCTGGATTGTGACAAGCTGAGGGCGGGCGTGTGAGTGAGGCCGGCCCTGAGACCAGTTCCCCTACACCAAACCCTGTTTGTGTGGGTAAAAACCACGGCACTCTCTCCCTGCTCACTGCCGGCTCCAGAATCCACTATCCACCGTGGACACACACATCCAAGGTCGCCCACCAGGACTCCTTATCATCTCCTCTTCCTCCGTGCAAGCAGTGTCCCAAAGCCGAACACAGGCTGGTGGGAAAGCTCCGACCAGCAAGGCCACTGACTCCCACCCCACCTACAAACAGCGACTTTCCTCCCAAACCTTTACAACCCCTCGCATCCCCTCTTCCGGGGAGACGAGACGACACAAGACAAATTTGAGGGCTCACTCTCGTCTCCCGGCTGATATCACCTGAAATAAAAACCCTTCCCTTGCCCTAAGCCTGGCGTTCCAGTTGTGTTTGGCTCCTCTTGTTTGGCAGGTAAAGAACCTCTGTTTACAGCCGGTGACACAAGCGAGGAGAGCCCCATCAGTGTCAGCAAGGTCACTACATAAAGGGTGACCTCAGAGGGAGGACCACGGAGACCAAAGAAGGAAGAAGTCATGAACGCAAGAGAGCCCAGAAAGATGTGCACTGAAAACACCCGCTGAACCTGGCGCCCTGGCCGCCACCCGCACAGGGAGTCGTGCCAAAAGGAAACAAAAACCAAACCCACCATTTACACGGGACTGTGGTGTAGACGAAACGAGATGTTAACACACACCATCTAACCATCCTCACAGCAGCACCCAACGGACCATCACGTCAACAACTCCCACCCAGTTGTCAAATGTACCAGTATTTCCCCTACCTGGGGATCTGCTACTAAAATATGTCTATACTTTATTTCACCGGTAATCCCAATTCTAACGAGTGTAATCTGGTTAAACCCAGGCCAAGCAGATTAGATACAGCAAACATAAGAGGGCGGCATTTCTAGAGACAGCATTCTGACCAAACGAGAAATAACAGCCAATAGAAGAGGAGACAAATCAGAGCTCACGAAAAACAAATACAGGGCTCAGTGAAGCCTGGCAGCCCGGGGACCCCAGGAGGCCCAGTGTTTCGTGCACTTCAGTGGATTGCAAAAAGACCACTATCGGGGGACAGGAGAGTGACTCGTGTACAGAATGACAAGCAAAGTCACCAAGACAAGACTATATTCTGGCTAAAAAGTCAGGAACTGTTCAATTCCAACACATTTTCAGATACTTCGGGTCCTAACGTCACAAAGAGAACTGACTTGCCTCCAAGAGTTCACTTCCTGACGACGGTAAATGAGAGCGTGTGGTGTGAGCTGCTCAACGGTATGTTACAGTTTCGATATAAGTAAATGCCACCACCTGAAAAATAAACAAATGATTAGCCGATCACAGTAGTTGTTGACCTGTTAGTTTAGTGACTCACTCACTTGCTGAGCGTCTCCTGCGCCAAGGGAGAGCGAGAGCTCCATGGCCTTCAGAAGTGCACACTCTCAGTATTCGCACAGCAAAGACAGAAATTTCAAAGGCTTCATTTATGCTTACTGTTTTCCCCAAAAGATCTCAAAAAGGGATTCTTTTATGGATTTCAGAGTTCAGGGAAATGACCTGTGTGCCTGACACTGCTCCCTTCATTTCTGGTTCCTTCTTCAAACAGTTCCTGAAATCCAATAGTTTTCCCTCCACCCATAATACTAAGGGAGCTATTAACTTTTATGAGAAATCTTTGAGAATTTTAGTTGTAGGCATACTAACATTGCCACTGAAACAAACTTACATCATGAACATGAAATTAAATTATTTATAGACCCTTAAAATATAGATCATCCCTTTTCCATAAACTATCTCATTTTACCTTCGAACTCAGCTATCAAATCCTATGGACTACTAAATTGTAGCATGCTTTTTCTCAAGTAAATAGTAAGCATTTTTAGCTTCAGTGTTGTTTTGTTATTGTCATTTTTAATTATAAAAAAGACAATTTGGATTTGTTGTGTTTTTATAATGAATTGCTAAAATTTCCCTATCTTGAATCACTGATACACTCAACCCGGGCCGGCCTCAGACTGAGAGGGAGGCCTGTCACACACACTGTGTGACTCCATTTACACAGCATTCTTGGAACAACAAATTGTAGAGACGGAGAGCGGACGGTGGGGGCGGGGGAAGGGGAGGAGGTGGCTGGGGCAAGGCCGCAGGAGGGACCCTGTGGGACAGAGACACTCTGTCTTGGCAGTGGTAGTGGCCACACGGGCCCACACGTGTGCTAGAATTGCACAGATCCAGACACACACACAGATGCATGTAGAGCCGGTGTGAGCTGAGCAAGGTGGGTGCACTGACTATGTCAGCGTAATCTCCGGCTTACACCCCAGGTTTGCAAGGAGCTACCACTGGAGATAATGGGGTGAAGGGTCTACAGGACTCTCTGTATTATTTCTTACAACTGTATGTGAATCTGCAATCATCCCAAACTAAAGGTTCAAAACTGCTGTATGAATGCTGACCGTTTCCCACCAACCCTCACTAGGTGCGATGTTCACCATTTACATTGCAGAGCAAGAAAACGACGCCCGGGACACTTTTTGTGCTTTAAACTAGGAAATCCCTAAATCAGAGCCAGAGGTTTTCGGGATGCCTCGGCTACAGTACAACCAAGGTGACTTCTCTTTCAGAGCAATAGCAAAATCGACACTCTGGACACAAAAGTTTCTATTTATGCATATTCCAACATTAATTAAAATATATCTCCCTAACTCTGCCAAATTTCTAATGGGTTTTGCTTGTTTTTCTAAATGCAGAACAAGAATCCCCAAAATTACTTTAAAACTGATGAGCTTATTTGATTAAGAAGAAAAATATTTGTAATAAATATCTTAAATGATTTAGAATAAAAAGGCACATAGGTTGACCATCAAGCCTACTCAAAAAAAACTTCCAATACTTTTAATTCACTGTCATTTTACATAAAAATCACATTACTCTTTATTGAGAATTTTCAGTAACTCAGAAATGTCACATATCATTTACTGGATAAAAAGCTCAAAAGCAAAGCACAACAATGCAGTCTAAAATCAGGCTTTTCCACAGCAAAAGGATTCCTCCCATGTACCCCTCTCTGAGTTCTCAGGTCTGCGGTGTCTCCTTAGCCCTTCACTGTCAGGACCACAGCCCTGGAGCCCTTTCGGGGGGCGGGGCGGGGGGGGGGGGGGGGGGGGGCGCGGAAGCAGCTCTTCTGTTTTATCAATTTTACATAATGGGCTAAAATTTGAAAACGTCGCAGCTCTGCCTCCCAGCTGTCTGCTACAGGACCCTCCATCCCGTCTCTCCCTCAGGCCCTTCCAGACCCGCCAACTTGGATTTACCTCATCAAATTGCTGAAAAATAATCTAGTTTACTCACTGCACTAGTCTGGCAGCCACCGCCTGTCCGGCAGAGGCCGCTGGGCGGGTCCAGCACAGCTCTCGGGACAGCCCGCCCCGGGGGCCAGCCAGCATCCACTCAGCTGACCCCGCCCTAAGTGAGGGGGTACTGATCTACTGATCGGGCACTAAGTGTGGCCGGCCTGGGGCTACGGGCAGGAAATTCCAAGTGAGCAGTGGGGGTGTGGCAGGAACTGGGTTAACCAGCCCAGTACCTCGTATTCAGCTGCCTCTGAAAAAAGGAAAACATGAGGATTATTTGCAGTAAATGGTGCAAAACTAGAGTTTCTTCGTGATACCACCGGCATTTCCAGGTTCGGCACAGAACAGGAACTGCGCAGGCCGCACAGCAGGGGCTCGTGGAAAGGTGTCAGGACTCCACGAAACCCCCAGCAGCAACAAACTACCTCAACCTAATTTGTGGAGGACTTGACTTAAGAAGCGTATGTTAAACTTCAACAAATTGAACGATGTAATGTATATTTCTTAAAGCATAAAGCACTTAGAATCCTGTAAATGCAATTTATGGTTGATTTACATCTAATAAAAGAATTGAGCAATGAGTTAAGGAGGGAGGAAGGAAAGAGAAAGAAAATTCTTACCGACACTAAAAAGCTTTAAAGTATTCAATGTTAATTAAACTCTACAAAAAACAAATATTCTATTAAGTAATCCAGTCATGACACACTGCTGTTTTAAAAATTGTTCTTCCAAGAGAAGTTTGGAACCGGTAAGATGATGGATCCGCAGAACAATCAGAAAAGCGACCTTACAGCCAGGTAATTACAGACGGGCAGCACGTGGACGTCGGCGCGTCGCAGGGCCCCCGGGGAGTTTACGAGAACCACCGGTTTTCGCGGGTGCTCGCAGGTGAGCCCCAGGAGGAACCGCGAGGCGGCCCGGGAGGCCGGAGGTCCACCACGGGCATCTGCTCTCCCTCGGGAGCCAGGAGAGGGGCGGGCGTTGAACAGGGGCCCGCACGGAGGGTGAGGAAAGGCAGAGAAGCTGAAGGCCGAGGGTCTCCCCTCTTTCCCAGGAGCGCGGATGTGCGAGACCCCGCTTGTGAGAGGCTGCGACAGCGGGAACATCACACCTAAGCGAGGGGATTGGGCCCGGCCTGGGAGCCGGGAGCCCTCTGCTGCGCGGCTGCCCCAGCGGCACCAGGACCCGCATTTCTCCCTACGGCTCCGTGCACCCCTGAACCCCGCGGGGGCTGCCAGGCCCCTGTGTCCTGAAAGCGGGGCTGGGCGGGTGCTGAGCAGTCTTCCCCAACACATCCAGCAAGACGCGCACGAGGGGAAACGGAGAACGGGGCTGGGGCCTCCGAGAAGACGCAGACTGAGGGGAGCCCGCCCGGAGGGCCCCGGGAGGAGGAGACCACCCCCCCACTCCGGCAAGAGAGACTCCGCGACGGGAGACCTTGAGAAAGGGAGACCCCGCGAGGGGAGACCTGGGAGGGAGACCTTCGGAAGGGAAGCCCCCGGGAGGAGACCCCTGGAAGGGGAGCTCCCGGGATGGCAGACCAGGGAGGGGGAGACCTCAGAGAAGGAAGACCTGGGAAGGGGAGCCCCCGGGATGGCAGACCAGGGAGGGGGAGCGCCCAGGGCAAGGGGAGCCCCCGGGATGGGAGACCTGGGAGGGGGAGCGCCCAAGGCAAGGGGAGCCCCCGGGATGGGAGATCTGGGAGGGGGAGCGCCCAAGGCAAGGGGAGCCCCCGGGATGGGAGATCTGGGAGGGGGAGCGCCCAAGGCAAGGGGAGCCCCCGGGTCAAGGGGAGCCCCCGGGATGGGAGACCTGGGAGGGGGAGCGCCCAGGGGAAGGAGAGCCCCTGGGAGGAGGCCCCAGAGAAGGGAGACAGGGGAGGGAGGAAGACCCCCGGGCCCGCGCCTCCGCCCGAAACGCGCGCAGCGCTCACCAGGACGTTCCGGCCCGACTCTCGGGTGCGGGGAGCGGAGGGACGGACGGGCCCACGGCTTTCCCGCATTCCTTCCCAGGCGGCGGGGCGGGGCGGGGCGAGGAGAGCCCGGGCCGCCCGCTCCGGAACGCTGTCTCTACGGACGCGGCCTAAAGGATTCGCGGCCCCTTTAAGACGGCGGGGACTGAGTACCGTCGGCCCGGGGCGGCGTGGTGCACGCTGGGATTTGTAGGAAGGCGGGCGTCCGGGGTGGGGGTGCCCTGAGTCCCGTCGGCCCCCAGGCGGCGCTGTGCACACGGGAGTCGGAGGCGGGACCGGGCCTGGGTCCCGTCGGCCCCCGGACGGCGCAGTGCACGTCGGGAGTTGGAGTTCCGCGGGCCGCAGTGTCGCCGCCTCCCGGCGCCCCTTCCTGGCTGGCGTCCCAGGAGCCGATGCCGGTGCCGAGGACGAGGACGGCGCGGCCGGGCCTGGGCTGAGGCGGGGGCGCCTGCGCAGACGGCCGGGGCCGGCGAGAAGCGGGGGAGCGCGGAGGAGAATGGTAGGTGGTCCGCGGGGTCGCCTCCCGCCCGGCACCTCCTGCGCACCCGGGACCCCGGGAGGCTGGGAGTCGGGGGGCCTGGGTAGTCGAGGGAGCCGGGGTCGAGGCCGAGGGGTCAGGGGGTGGCCCAAGGTCGGGGGGCCGGAGCCAGGGTCGGGGCCGGGGCGTGAAGGTCGCCGGAGCGGCGGGGCGGGCGCTGCAGGTGGCGGCGCGCGGGTGACTGCTGCCCGGTGGCCCGGTGGCCCGGTGCGGCGCTGCGGTCTAGGCGGTGGCCGGAGGGGCGGAGGACTCGGGACGTGCTGCCGCGGACGCGCCGGCAGCCAAGTGACCAGAGCGGGGTGACCGGGAGAGGGCGAACGGGAGCCGGGTGAGCAGGTGCCCGTGTGGCGGGGTGGGTGCGTGGCGTCAGATGGGGCCGTGGGGCATAGCTACGGTAACACGGCGCGAGCTGAGCCCTCGAGGAGTGGGGTGGAAGGGCGGCCGGGGCTGTGCGGGCTCCAGGCAGCAGGAGCAGGGGGGTGGCGGGAGGTGCTGCGCTGCGGGAGGCGGAGGGTCCGCCGGGCGAGCGCACCAGAGCCGGGGAGAAGCGACACCGGAGAGGCGGGGGACGGCGCTGGAAGCAGATCGGGCCGTCTTCTGGGGCACAGGAGGAAAATGCTAGCTTTGGTCCTAATGGTAGTGGGAGGCCAGTGAGAGCGTTTCGAAAAGGAGACACGGTCCAAGAGGAGTGCGGAGGGGAAAGCGGAGGCGTGCGGGCAGGACTTCAGGGTGGAGGAAGATGGAGGAGGGCTGCTCAGAGACGCGGGAAGACTAGAAACCAGGGGCGCGGTCAGCACTGCCGCCAGAAGGCCTTGAAGACCAGGTGGAGCAGCTGCACTGCCCCGGCGGGGTGCACCCACCTCCACAGCAGGGACGGCTCCCCAGCTGCTGGGGGGGGGGGGGGCAGGAGCTTGACTTGGGGCAGAGGGCTGTGCAGCCGCTGCAGAGGCTCGAGACCCCAGGGTGTGGGGGGGACGCTGGCGTTTGACTCTGCCCCCAGTCTGCTGTGTGCAGAAGCAGGGTCAGGTGACCACGTCTGTGAGTTGACGTGATCCTTATGGCTGCCCTGGCAGCCCCTCCTAAGTTGACCCTAAGAGAAGATTCTGTTGCATTAAGTGTTTCTGGAAAAGCATTTTAAGAATACTTTCATTTTTATTTTATATATGGTCATTCTTAGTGCCCAGATTACGTAAGTGATTTTTCGCAAGGTCACAGTTAAAATGTTTGAGACTTTTTTCATCGGTTAGAAATTTCATTTTATGTTTCTACTGGATTGTCCAGATCTTTATTTCAAGAATTTTGCACATTTTAACAGTGAAACAAGGAAACATAGAAAGTGCCCCCTCCCCATAGCTGCCGTTAATAATTTAATTTCCTTGACATGGTAAACGTCAGTGGAGGCCATCGGAGCTTGAAGGGAAAGCCCTGGTCCTGCCAGTTTGTGAACCTTTATTGTTTTAATCACTGTTATTTTGTGGAGAAACCTCTCAGGGATGACATCAAATTGTTGTGACTTTATTGACAATCCCTTGTTTTTCGTTCTGGCCAAAGACGTATTGTGGGCTGAGCTTAGACCTGCGGCTGCCGGTGCTCGGTGCTCGGTGCTCGTTCAGAACCAGCACCTTCTGCCCCCTGGAGCTTCAGGGCTGTCGGGGAATAGAGTGGAGAGGGACCTCTGTACCTGTGCCTGCACGTCTCGCACTTTGCGCCTCACGCTGTGGCAGTTCAGACCACTTCGCGAGGCCTGGAGCCCTAGACTCCTGCGCCTCTTCTGGAGTTTTCAGAGAGTATTCTCCCTCACGCTGTTGATAGAGCTGTCTTGTCACATATAAGAAGGGGCTTCAAGAGGTGATTGTCAGGAAAAGCACCTCAAGGTCAGACGTCGTCCTGTCTGCCAGTGTCTCTCAGCATTTACTGGGCCTGCACCCATCGGTCGCGTCGTGCTGGTCAGATAGCCGAGCTATGCGACACTGCACTGCTCTGCTCATTAACCTTGGAGGTTCTCAGGGCTTTTTTAGGTGAAATCCACATAACTAAAGTTAACTATTTAAAAGTGCGCTCACAGTGTGCACCACCACCTCTGTCTAGTTCCCAAACATTCTCATCCCTCAAGAGAAACCCCACCCTCGGCAGTGCCCCCCGCCAGCCCCACACCCCCGGCAGCGCCAGTCTGCTTTCTGTCTCTGTGGATTTGCCTGTTCTGGATGCTTCACATAAGTGGAGTCTTACAGTAAATGAGCTTTTGTGTCGGACTTCTCTCGCTCCGCATAATGTTTTCAAGGTTCATGCATGTCATAGCGTGTATCATTTTTATGGGTGAGTTTCGTTGTCTGTATATACCAAATTTTGTTTTACCACCATGACAGGATTTTAAAATCTAGCATTGATGGCAATTTCATGATAAAGATATGACGGTTCTTCCTAATGGTGTACCATTTTTGGGTTGAACGTCTGTCTCTATCTTAAGGTTTCTGAGGTAACCCTTGGCTTTGCCCTTGGCTATCAACTTCATAAAAGATGCCAGCTTTATCTTTTGTCAGCTTACTGTCAAAGCATATGGGATCTGCCCTAATTTAACTGAATTTGATCTCACCAAATATTGTCACCTTTAGCTTTTTGTCTAGTTCTTTTCAAAGGCTCAATTTCAGGAGATAACGTATGGAGCGTGTATTCCATGTTTTCTCCTGGAATCTAGATCAGGATTGCAAACCAAAGCCCACTTGCTAGCGGCCTGTGTTTCTCAGTAAAGTTTTATCGTGCACAGCGCGCCCACTCGTTTGCATGTTGCCTGTTGCCTGTTGCCTGTTGCCTGTGGCTGCTTCCGCTGCAGTGGCAGAGCCGAGTAGCTGCAGTAGAGGCCCCTGGCTCCTGACGCAGCTCATCAGTTCTTAACCTGAGCCTCACCCCCACCCCCTGATGGCATAGATGGGCTTAAATGGTCTGTGAAGACCCTGACATTGTACCTGAAGCCACGTGCACGTGTGCGTACCACGTGTTTTCCTGGAGAGAGGATCCATGACTTCCATCAGAATGCACAGGGATCAAAGACTGCGAGTGATCAACAGTCGTCCCTCTATGTAGCCAAAACGTTAATTCCCTGTTGCCCTAGAACAGCAGTTTTAGTCTCGGGTCACCTACACACGCTAAAAACTCATGGGACCCCAAGGAGCTTTTGTTTGTGTTGGTTGTAGCCGCGAGTATTTACCACATTAGAAATTAAAGTTGGAAGTTTGAAAGTATGCATTTACAGATTTAAAAATAACAATAATAAACCCATTACACATTCACGTTACATTTTTGCAAGTATCTTTGTCCTCGGCAAGGTAGGTTCTCAGATCTGCGTTGTCTGTGGTGCCCCACGCGTCGTGCAGCCCCTCCCGCGCACGGAGTGAGAGAGGCAGGCACTGCGGGGCCGCTGCGCAGGTGCATCTGTCCGGTGGAACCCTGGAAGGTCAGAGCCAGGCCCCGGGCCACACCAGGAGAGTGGGGTGTGTGGGCTGCATGGTCTTTTCCTGCTGAGCTGTGCTCTGCTCTGGGCATCAGCATGCACTTCGGCGCTTGAGGAAAAGCCTCAGAAGCCTGCTCTGCTGGTTGCTGTTGGCATCTGGGTGAGGAGCTGGTCTGTGCAACCAGGACGGTGCGTGTGGCCCTTGATGGCAGCCACTTCCTTCAGTTTCAGTGCCGGGGGAGCTGGGCCACTTTTGGGCTGCTGGTAGGTTCTTAAATCTTATGAAAACAGATTTTCCTCGTTAGTCCTATTTTCTTCTTTGCTTTGGCAACTGGGAAGCTCAAAACCTAATTTTCAGCTCTTGTGTATGGTGTATGTGTCTGTGCCTCATTCCTGGCTTGCTTTCTTCTTTCTCATTGTCGTTTTTCCCTCTCTATTTCTTAATCTACATCTTTTTTCCATTTACATATTTCTGTAAGTTATACTTTATTGTATATGTTTCTATAAACTCTCTCTTTTTTTGAACAAGATTGAGTATAAGTCATTTTAAGTAAAACTTTTCCCTTTACATTATTGTGAAAAGAATTAATGTTTAGTAGATTATAGAGTCTGTTTTGATTTATAGAAATTAGTGAATCGCTTTCATTTCTGGTGTCATTGTCATTAAGTTACCTTAGATAAGTAGAAATTTAGCCATCCTGTATGTGGAGTATTAAGATGTTATTTTGTTTCATTATAGACTATATATAGTACAGTTACTTGGCAGTTTTATTTATTACCTACCCACACCCTCTGCCCTATTTTTCCATTTTATTTCTGTCTCATGTACACAGACATTCTTGTTATTAGTATCATCTTCATTTAGTCATAACAGGCTTTTTGTGCCTGCTTTTGGAACTTCTGTAGATTATTTTTAACACTATTAGTTATTTGTGCAGGTTTTCATCAGTGTGGTTCTGCTGATTTTAAACTGGCACAAACTTTTTTAAATGATGTTTCCAAACTGTGAAGCCCTCCTCCTGTTGATTAGAGCCTGAAATTAATTGAAGCAAAGAGGACCCTGCAGATGGGCTGCAGTGACACTGTCAGGCCGTGGGTCGCACCTGGCCTCATTTCATCAGAGGGCTACATGTGTGTCATAAAGGGAGCTTACTGAGACTTAGGAAAAAATAATGTTGCACTTCATCACTTCATGCAAAGTGACCTGGGTAGAGATCAAACTGTATTTTGTATAAAACGTTGATTCACATGATTTTTTGAAGAGTAGACTTTGCATATTTGTTACTATATAGATGCTGTCATTTGAATTTTCAGAAGACTGTGCAGTCTTTTTAACTGATGAAGAACAAGGCTTTGTCTTCCTGTAATTCTGGAATGAAGTTGAGTCACCCAACAAGAAAAAACTAAGTCCTGTTAAAATATACGCATTAGTGATAGAATGCTGAAACAAGCTCCTGGACTGGCTTCATTGGCTGTCCTGCTTCTTTTGCATCCCAAAGCATAAGCTTAAACCATCTCAGAAGGACAAGGTCCGCCAGTTTATGGCATTTACTCAGACTGGCGAAAGAACCGCCATCTACTGCCTGACGCAGAATGAGTGGAAACTAGACCTGGCCACAGACACCTTCTTCCAAAACCCGGACTCGTTCCACCAGGACTCCATGAGAAACACCGTGGACAAGAAGAAGCTGGAGCAGCTGTATAGCAGGTACAAAGGTAAGGCGGCCACGGTGACAGGGCGGGCCATAGGCAGCTTGCCTCTGTCTCTGGCGAGCAGAATGAATGTGGTCTTTCTTGAATTTCTGGTGTCATATCTAAAGACCTCCAAAGTGCTGTTCCTTCTCTTCTTGATGTTTAGCCACAAGGTCCAGTCAGTTTAAGTGGACCTGTGACTGTTAATTGATACAAGTCAGGGGTGGGAGGAGAGGAGAGGAGTCTAAAGATTGACTGGCTGTGAGCCCTCCCCCACTTGTCTGGGCAGCGTGAGCTGTGGACAACGGGGCAGGGAAGCCATCGCTCTGTGTCTGAGTGTCCTGGCCGGGCGGCCGCACCTGTTAATAGTGTTTTCCCAGGAACCCCCATTTAGGCTGGAATATTTGTGGCGAGACTGTTGTTTAAGAACAGTACCAAATCGTAAAAATAACTCTGACGCGAGGGTGGCAGCCGTCCTTCTCTGCACTGTGTCCAGGTGGTGTAGGCTGAGGCAGCGTCAGGGGCTGGGAGAGCTCTGGGAGAAGGAGGCGTGTGCGTGGCCTGGGGACGATGTTCTCTGTCCCGAGGCCGGCACGCAGGGGCAGCTTCCCTGCTGAAGAGTCGCACTGCAGAGGCCACCTGCCTGATGCGCATGCTCAGGTCCCCTCGCTCAGCCGGCTTCGCCATTTCACCTCGAACGTCACATCCTTGCTAATGGGAGAAGCAGCCCCACTCAAGAGTCGGCTTATTTTTTCTTTCCAGCAGTTTCTAAGGTTAATTTTATATTTCCAAAACTTAAAAAAACACTACAAACCAAAACTGCTCATTTCAACAAATATTAACCCAAATGAAATAACTTCCTTGGCTTTAAATTCTGGTTTATTATTTTCATTTTTTACTTTTGAGAAGACTGTGTGTATATTTTAAGCTGTCTATTTAGATCTGAAAAGTGGATTGAAAATTGCATTCTTTTTTAAAAAAATTCTTGGTTCAGAAACATATTCTGTGGTAAAAAAACAGATCTGTAGTTGTTAGAGTTCTCAAAAAATAAACATTGTATTCATGCTTTAGTGTGCTTTAAATTTTTTGGCTAAGTTAATTGTCGAGCTAATTTTGTAAGTCATATGCTATGCAGATTTTTTAAGTTATTCAAATATATGCAGCTACTGTTGAAAAAATACTTTTATATAAGTGGAAATTGTCTTTAGTTTTTAGTTTAAGCTGCATCCCGTCATCATTTAATTTTATTCATGCAATTCTAGTCATTTAAAGTAGATAGATGGTACAATCATTTTGGGCTCTAAAAATAATATACAGTTCAAAGACTATTGACAAATGAGATATTGGTTATTATATAATGTATACAAATCAGTGAGTCCTCCAAAGTTACTTTAAGATCATCAGTATTATTATAGATGGAATTCACTGTGATGGCTTTTCAGGTGAGAGCTCGTAGACCAGTGTTTCTCTTATCCTGAAGATCTGTCGTGTTAGGGGCACAGAACTGAATAGAAGTAATGAGAATGTTTTACTGACCCTTCTCCCTAAGCCCATGGCCACCGTTGTTCTCACTCATAGAGGAGAACAGAGTTGGAAGGATGTTTGTAATTTCATTCATTTAATTTATGCCATCAATTTTTCTTTGGTGAAAACATATGTATAAAAATGTGGTGTATAGTCCTTAAATGACCAAAGTTAAATTTTGTATGACGGGAGGAAAGTTTATCACACTTCATCATTATCTGAGCAGAGGAGCTTCAGGTTTTCTGTCTGCACCTTCTAAACCAGGAGAACGAACACATATGTTATGATGCTATGTTGGGGGCACACAGTCTGCCTGAGATTACTATACCTAGTTTGGTGAGGCCTTGCTGGGGTTCTTTCAGTAGATTTTACTATTTGATTTTCTGATAGAGAAATCACAAATTCCTTAATTTTGTTTCTAAACAGGAGATGGGGGGAGAGAGAAGTCTAATTTTCTAAGCTGTGAAAAATTGATGCATAAAATAAGTGATTTTGAAAAATAAATACTGTACAATAGCATTAGGACTATAGCAAAAGAAATGACTTTTAAAGGAAAAACGTCAGTCTTACTTCAGTAGGATTGTGATAAAAATGAAATATTTAACTCCCCAACACAGTATTTTTGTAGCAGTTTGCCTTTAGGCAAACTAAAATTCTGTAAACTTGAATTTTTATTTTACTTTAGGGAAATTAAATTTTTTCTTAATGATGAAGTGTTCTCAAAGAAGTTTCAATGATTTTTTTCCCCTAAAACCCAGAAAACTAGATTTTAAAAATAGAAGTATTTCCTGGACAAGTTATGATTTGTTGCTGTTTCTTTCATATATAGTAGAAAATTATAGTTCTCTCGTGGATGTATCTGAAATTTGCTCACTGGGGCACTGTGTAGCAGAGGATGCTTCAACTACCCATTTCGTAAGACTTTTCACAATGGTGTAACTTCTTCTTCCCTTAATTTTGAGTATAGACCCACAGGATGAAAATAAAATTGGAATTGATGGGATTCAGCAGTTCTGTGAGGATCTAAGCCTGGATCCCACCAGTGTCAGCGCTTTGGTTATAGCCTGGAAATTCAGGGCAGCGACTCAATGTGAATTTAGCAAAAAGGAGTTTGTGGATGGCATGACAGAGCTTGGGTGAGTAAATTGGTCTCAGTTAAATTTTTTCAGATTGGAAGATACTTTCCATGTTAATTGTTTTTCAACACCCTGTAAAATTAGTTTCATATCAATTCATGTTCTTTGTGTAGTTTACAAATTCTTACACATCTGCACTTTTAAGACTTTGTTTTCCTTTTAAATTCCAGTTAAAGTTTTACTTAATATTTTTATTCAGGTTAATCCCTTTTGTAACTTATTTTCTTCTTTTAAATTTTTTCCCTTGCAGTTCTGAAATGACAGTAGATCTCATGGTGTTTTTGTTTGTTTGTTTGTTTTCAGCCATCAATTTATTTCCTAATACTGTGTACTAAATGTATAATTTATTGTGTTGCTATATTAAACACTAATAAACTCATTTTATTTTATTTGCTTGTAACACTCTGTTCTACCTACTGGGTTGGGATAAAGGCTTCATTAATGACTTAAGATGTTTCTCACTTGGTCGGATAAGTCAGAGAAGTAAATGAAAGCACATAACATGTCTTTAACCATTAAGTTATTAAACTGTTTTTGAGGTGGTGTAAGAGCCAGCTTGCCTGACTTGCTGATATGCTGGTATTTCAGTGCTGACAACTTAAACTAGCTTATTTTTAGCTGCTGAAGGAGCTTGAAGGCCTAAGGCTAACGTGGTCTTACGGGATGTGCTTACAGCATCCCAGGGAAAATAGAGCACTTGTTGTTTCCACAAAACTGATGAATCTGTCACGTTTATCAGCCTCATCTGTTGAGGTGATAAACTCTACAAGAACTTCTTTATTTCTATTAATGTCTTATATTCCTGGTGGTTGTATAATACCACCCAAATGAAAGATATCAGTAGGACTTCGTGCTCTTTGCACCTGGGAGAGCCTGCAGGAGTCCCCAGTACTGTCAGAATGGAAAACACCTATTAACGAAGCCTTCACTTGGCATTGTACTACATTATCCCATCTGTTAAAATCTCCCCAAAATGGAGATTTTGGAAGTAAGTGCTTGTAGAAACACTTACTGGCATTTCTTAGACATTATCTAGAAATATGTTGTACAAGTAAATTTTTTAAATTCATGTCCATTATCCTATTAAGTGTCATAACTTAAAAAAAAACATGTTTTAAAGATTTTCAGAGTGAATCTTCCCAAAATGTGTTAGGTAATTTCATGCCGTCTTATATGGAGCACAGTCGTGCACCAAATAACGTTCCGGTCAATGGCAGACCGCATGTAGGACGGTGGTCCCATAAGATAAGTACCGTACAGCCTCAGTGTGTAGCAGGCTGAACCAGCTAGGTTTGTGTAAGTGCACTCTGTGATGTTTACATGGTGATGACGTCGCCTAACAACTCATTTCTCAGCACGTGTCCCATCATGAGGTGATGCATGACCGTACACAGAATGTAATTTAAGGTTACAAGTGGATGGCGTTAGTGGTACTGCTCTCCACATCTCACAGGGCACTGAAGGTAAAAGCATTGGTAAATATTGAAGTGCTGCAGACTGAAGTCTTGTTAACGTGTCAGGAAACCGTTGTAGAGATAACCTCAGTGCTTGGAGGGCTGTGAAGAACTATGTGCCTCTAGTCTAAGTATCACTCAACTTTTAAAAACACTTTGGCATTGTGTCTGCTCTATTATTTTTTCACACTTTTTCTGGGCTTCTACTTCTTAACAGTGATTAGAGGGCCTGCATTTAACAGTGAATCCTACATCCGTTCATTGAGGCGTGAGGATTCTTAAGTAAACTGAGCAAATTTATAAAACACTTTATCTTTGTAGAAATAAAGAAATTGACTGTATGTGTGGATCTGTTTCTGGATTCTCTGTTGCACTCCATGGGTCTTTTTATCTGTCCTTATTGCAACACCGCATAGTCTTGACTATTGTAACCTGAGAGTAAGTCTTGAATTGTCGTGAAGTCTTCCTACTTTGTTCATCTGTTTCGAGATCATTAGTCAATTTTTATTATTTAAATGGGGGAAAGAAGAGTCTTTTCAACAAACGATGCTGAAACAACTGGGTAAACATGAAACAAAAGTAACCTCCATCCCCACATACCATACATAAAAATTAATTTGGGCTAGATTATAGCCCTGTGCCAGAAACTTAAGACTGTAAAGTTCTAGAGAAAACATAGAAAATGTCCTTGCGACCTTGGGTTAAGCAACACTTTAGAGGAGACATAAAAAGCATTAGGCATAAAGGAAAAAATTGGACTTCATCAAAGTTAAAAACTTCTGCTTATCGAAAGATACTATTAAAATGAAAAAGATAAAACAGTAAGAGAAAATATTTGCTTTCTCTCTGTATATATTGTAATCACTATAAAAATAGAAGAATATATAATTTCTAAATAATAGAGTGGGGAATAAAGTAATAAATTCAATCCAAAAGAATGCAAGAAAAAAAAGAACACAAGGAAAAATTAATTTAAAGGCAGAATAGATGGAAAGCATGTGATAAAATTGAGGATTTAAACCCAAGTATACCAAGCATTTACATAATTACATTAAATATAAGTGAACTAAATGTTCACAATTATAGAGATAATGAGGGACATTTCATAATGATAAAAGGTTTATTTCACCAGGAAGGCAATAGTTTATTTAAAGAAAAAATAAATATTATAAAGGGAAAGATACAATTCTATGATCAAAGTGGAGAATTCTTACACATATCTTACCAACTGATAGAATGAGCAGATGAAAAATCAGTAAGGAAATAGAAGATTTGGACAACACAACAAATGGCCTAATGGGCATATTTAGAACATTGCCTTCAGTGTTGAAGAATACATATTCTTTTCAAAAAGACACATGGAACATTTATAAATATTGACCATAAACTGGGCGTAAAGTAAGTTGCAACAATTTCAAAGGATTGGAATGATACAGAGAATGTTTTCTGACTAGAATACAGTTAAGATAGGAACATAACAAAGATAACTAGATAGTTTGAAAGGTGTGTGGATATTGTATACCTCTGAATAACTCTTGGGTTGAGGACGGTTACAGAGGAAATTAGAAAATATTTTGAATGATGAAGAAAATACTACATAGGAAAACCTACAGGATTTAGCTTTTTAAGTGCATATTTTAGGAAGAAGAAAAGGTTGAAAATCAGTAAGCAAAGCATCCATCTCAAGAAGCAGGAAATTAAACTCAGAATGTAGAAGAAGGAATTAATTTTTTTTAAACAGGCAGTAATTCAATGAAATAGAAAAGAAGTTGTCAGTAGAAAGAATCCATAAAGCCAGAAACTTATTTGAAAAGATTCATAAAAGTAATAAATAGCAAACAACCAGTATAGAATGAAAAGAAGGACATCACTGTAGACCTTACAGACATGGAAAGATGACTGTGTTATAAACAGCTTTATACCAGTGAATTTGGAAACCTAAATGAAATGGAGAAATTCTTTTAAAAATACAACTTACTAAAATGCCTACATGAAGAAATGGTTCTTTAACTCTTGAAAAATTTGAACTCGTAATTTAAAAATCTTTTCCAAGAGAAAATTCGTGGCCAGGTTTGGCTCATAGTACATCATACCAAACTTTTAATGAAGAGAATAACACCAATTGTACACAGCCTTCTCCTGAGAAGAGAGGGAGAAACACTCCCTAGTTTGTTTTGAAGCCAGCACAACCTGGCTAACAAAACCTAGAAAGAACATTTTGAGAATGGAAAATTAGAGGCCACTGTCAGTCATCAGAATCAAAAGATGCATAAGATGAACGTAAGAAGCAAAAATCCTAAGCAGATTATTAGCAAACTAAATCCAGCCCTAAAAACAAATCAAATGAAAAACCAGGATAATTCATCATGACAAAATTTGTTATAGTCCAGGAATGCAAGATTTGTTTAACGTTACAAAGGCAATCAATGTAATTTATCAGTAATAAGAGGAGAGAGGGCAAGGAAGATTATCTCAGTGCGTAAAATGGGTTTGATAAAATTCAGTTCCATTCATGATTTTTTAAAAAAGAGAGAACTCATAGCAAACCAAGAATAAAAGGGACAGGCCTTAATCTGGCCCCAACCCCCACCCCCACCAGTTCTACAGCACTCAGTGTGCTTACTGGAACCTGCATGCTTGCCTCTGTTCAACATTGAGCAGGGGGTCGTAGCTAGTCCAATCTACAGGTAAAATATTAGGATCAAGAAGTGGGTTTAGCCAGATTGCAGGACTCAAGGTCAGCAAAACAAAAGTTGGTCAGATTTCAGAACACTGAATGCAACAATGCAACAAAATGGTGAATTATAAAAATATATGTCATTTTCAGTAGCGTCAAAAATACACAACACCTAAGATAAGTATACTTAAAGATGTGTGCTACCTTCATAGAGAAAATAAGCCACCAAGAGACAGCAAACCCAAGGAAATGGAGAAATATACTTCATTTATAGGTTGGAACGCTCAGCGTTTTATCCCTAAATTTATCTATACGTTTAGTGATCTCAGTCCAAACCCCACTAAGTAGTAGATTTATGAATGTGTAATTTGACAAGCAGATTTAAAGTTTGTATGAAAACAATGGTTGAGAGTAGCCAACAATTCATAAAGAAAAAGAAGAGGGCGGGGAGATTTGCTCCACCAGATAATCAGGACTTCTCAAGCTGCAGTGATTAAGACTACACGGTACTGAGTGTCGGAATAGTCCATAGACCAGGGGAACAGAGTGGGGAGCCTAGAAGAGTCCATGGACCAGGGGACAGAATGGGGAGCCTAGAAGAGTCCATGGACCAGGGG
>NC_060272.1:2273162-2278727 GCF_021613505.1 Equus quagga
TAGAAGCAAACGCATGTGTTCAGGTAGCTTTGATTTATGGCAAAGGTGGCAACCAGAGAGAGGTGGAGAAAGGACATCTTTTCCGTAAATGGTCTGGGGAGAATTGGCTGGTCATACAGAAAAAATCATCTTGATCCCTACCTCACACTGCATAGACATCAGTTCCAAGTAGATTGCAGATCTCAATGTGAAAGGCTAAAGCCAGAAGCCTCTGGAAGATAATGTAGGAGAGCATGGCCATGCAGTACGGAAAGCTTCAAAATGTCACCCAAAAACCCCATAAAGAGGAAGACTGATGAGCGTCCATACTGATGATCAGGAAACACCATCCAGGGAGGGAGCGGGCAGCACACAGGCTGGGAGAGAGCACTTTAATGTACTCAGCTGACTAAGACTTATATCCCTAGCATGGGAAGATTTCCTACAAAACAGTAAGAAAAAGATAACCTAATTGAAAATGGGCAAGATTGAACGAGCACTTCACGAAACCATTTCCAAATGGCCAGTGAAAACACGAGGTGCGCGGTCTCGTTCACTGGGGAAGTGCAGGTTAAGACGACAAAGGAACAGACCCTCACAGGCCACTCAGAATGGCTAAGATAAGACACAGTCGCACATATAGTGGAAATGAGGCAGCAGGAACTCTGGGCACTGCTGGTGGGGTGTGCAGTGGGACAGCGACTCCACAAACGGTTGGATGCGACTGAGGAAGCTGCAGGTGCATGGTCCCTGCGACCCAGCCATCCGCTCTTGGGTGTGTGCCTAACAGCACATTCACCTGGCTGCCCGGGTACACACAGAGACATTCTCTACAACACTTTGTAACTAGAAAACTGGAAACAGCCAAAATATATGTCATCAGTAGGATATATAAACTCTAAAACATGAATAGAGTGGAATGCTATATGGCACTGAAAATGAACCAGCCAGAGCTACACATGTGAGCACGAGTGAACCTCACGGACACAATGTTAGCACAGAAGGCCAGACACAGAATAATATACACTGTTTGTTCCCATTTATAAAAGTCAAAACCAGGGAAAACTAACCTATGCTCTCCAGGAGTGCTCGTCAGGGTGACAGAGGCATAAAGCAGAGTAAAAGGTGACCGCATGGAGGAAGAGGCCCTGGTGGGCAAAAGGTGCCGCTGCTGGCCCATCCTCGATGTGGGGCTGTGCTCGTGCACCACGACGGGCCCTGTGTGAGCATGGCCTTGCTGGCCTGGCGGGTGCTGGCCGCTCCAGGCGTCCCCATTGTCCTTCCTCAGCCTCGCTTCACTGGGGCGCGAGGACAAGTGTGTGTTACTTTTATTTGCTTCCTTGCTTCAGTGGAAATAAAAAAGACAAGTTTTATGTTTTTCTGTTCTAGATTTTTGCTTTACAGGCTTTTTAATGTTCTTAAAGGTTCTTGACTTTTTGGAAGAAAATCCAATTTTAGGGCAATAGTTGTGTCTATCACACTTGGATATTCAAAATCTGACCTGCTATAATGCAGAGACCGCCGGGTACAGTAGCTTCCATGCAGCAGGGGTCTTCTCCCCCTGTGGGACAGAACAGAGCTGGCAGAGTGGCTCAGTTCGCGGAGTCCCTGAGGAAATGGGGTCTTTCCTTCTTGCCACTCGGCCGTCTCAGGCACTGGCCTGTGCATGGTCAGAGCTGCACGGTTAAACCGTGCCTGTCTTCCAGCCCACACAGAGGAGGGCACGCAGTTCTGGTGTTTTCTTTTAGTGACAGCTTTATTGAAATATAGTTCACATACGGTACAATCTGCCCACTTAAAGTCTACACATCGTCACAATCAGTTTTAGAGCATTTCGAGTGCTCGGCCAGAGAAAGGGGCCCACAAGAGCTGCACCTCCCTGCTCTTAGCCCTGAGCCTCAGGCTGCACCACATTGCGGGGGAGCCGGGAGCTGCCCGGGCCTGGGAGGCGCATCTGCCACTGTCACACAGCACTGTCTCTCGTCGCAGGTGCGACAGCACAGACAAGCTGAAAGCCCTTCTGCCAAGACTGGAGCAAGAGCTTAAGGACGCAGTGAAGTTCAAGGATTTTTATCAGTTCACCTTTTCCTTTGCCAAGAACCCCGGGCAGAAAGGTTTAGGTGAGTATAGAATCCAGGTTTGTAAGACGCCACGTCTCGGTGAGACTGTACGTGGACGCCATCAGCAGGATTCTCCTCCTGCCTGCTCTGCTCTCCTTCTGCTGGTTTCTTGTTCTCTCCACTGGTTTCCTCCACGTGCAGATGGAGTAGGTTTAGCACTGCATGCTTGAACACCTCAACCAGTAGTCGCGACTTTTAGGTTAAAATATTTACATTTTGAAATGTAAACTAATTTGCTGTCTATTCTCTCGCATTGATATCTGGTTGACTGATGGGTTGGAGAAGTCACTAGTTGATACGGACGTTGGAGTGTGTGATCCGGCCGATGCTGTGGTGGAGACTGGCCGGCTGACATCAGTCCTGTCGCAGTCTGGAGATTTGGAGTCGCCTTACCTGAAACCCGTTCTTGTGTGCATTGAGTTACGTTGTAGCGCTTCTTTCAGAGCTGTGTGGTTTTGCCAGGCTATAACTCGTGTATTACTGTATATGGTACATTTGGAAAATTCTTTAACTTAGTTTTCTTTGGGTTTTTGGTTCATTTGAGTGTTTTATTCTGCTTATTTTCATGTTTTGCCCGTAAGGACTACACAGTTTATTTCTGTCGTCTTCTTTCCAAACATCAGTCTGTGTTGACCTGCACTTGGTACCTAATGTAACAAACCTATGTTTAGTTCAGTAAAATCTCTTACAGGCTTGGAGAGAGGAATTACGTGGTCTATTAGAAAGTATGTTTTGAGGAAAGGTTCTTGAAAATAAAAGCAATATTATAAATGACCAAAATTAGGTAGGAAGCACAAATGGGGCTTGAAAATCCTCAGGTAGAAAAATCCACTTCACATGTGCTTTCAGATGCTGACTTCACTCGTGCATGTGGGCAGGTGTGTGTGTGGAGACATTCCTGTCCCTTCTGTCCCTCTGACACTGTCCTGTCCTTCTCCTGTAACAGATCAAGCACAGGCGCACATCGAGGCGGCAGGCTCTGCTGCATCAGATAAGGGACGGGGCTTGGGCTCCCCTGCGTGGGATCAGGGACGGGGCGGGGGCTCCCCTATCTCAGATCGGGGACAGGGCGTAGGCTCCCCTGCTTCGGGTCAGGGATGGGCCAGGCTCTCCTGTCTCAGTCAGTGATGTGGGTGGCTGTCTTTTCTCAAGCACTGTTCCCGTTCCCTGGCAGGGGTGGTTCCTCTGTTTCCTCCTGTGTGCTGTCTGTTCCAGCGTTGGCCTGTTGCACTGTGGTGAGTCTTCCATCAGACCCCTCTCTGGGCTGGTTGGCCAGAACGAGTTTCTCGCCCGCGTGCCGCCTCAGGGACCCTGCAGCTGCCGCCTCAGGAGTGATGAGGCTTCTGCCTTGAGGGTCCGTTCAGGAACTCTCGTGAACAAATCTGCTTAAAACTTGGGAAGGTGGCAGCGAGGGGCTGCTGAGGAAGTGTGGGTGTGTGTTTCCCTGTTCGAGAAGGCGGGTGGCAGATGGAGCCTGCCTGTGTGTGGAGGCGCAGCGGCAAGGGTCCCACAGCAGGGGCCACACACATCCCGCCTGCTCATGAGGCAGAGGGCTGAGGTCACGTGGGACGTCGAGGCATTCGGGAGAGCTATTCTGACGTGTTTGTGTGTGAGGACAGCACTGGCTTCCCCGTTTGGCCTCATGCCAGCAAAGGGTCTGGTCTCATGAGAGTCCAGCCTGAAAGGAGAGGAGAGTCCACGCTGGACACCGAGCATGGGCAGCAGAAGAGCCAGCTGGTGCCAGGCCTGCTGGGTTTTGTCCAACTCCCCCTCACAGAGACCAGCCCGTGGTAGACGACTGGGAGAAGGACAGCAGGGGGCCCTGGGCGTGACCCCTCGCCTGCCCCAGTGCTCAGGTGGCCTCTCTGGCCCACGACTCCCATCGGGCATCATGTCGCCCGGGGAAGAGCTGCCCGCGCTTCCAGGGGGACCTTGAGGAGACCAGACTGAGACACTGGCAGCAGGACCTGGTTAAACTAGAACTTCAGGTGATCCCGCTGTGTGAGTGCAGACGGGAGAGTTGGACTTACAGAGTTGTGTCCCTGGGAAAATTTAAATGCTTGGCATACCTTAAAAAGAAAGAACTCAGGGGCCAGCCTGGTGGCGCAGCAGTTAAGTGCACACATTCCGCTCCGGTGGCCCTGGGTTGGCCAGTTCAAATCCCGGATGCAGACCTAGGCACTGCTCATCAAGCCATGCTTTGGCAGGCGTCCCACATACAAAGTACAGGAAGAAGGGCACGGATGTTAGCTCAGGGCCAGTCTTCCTCAGCAAAAAGAGGAGGATTGGCGGCAGATGTTAGCTCAAAAACAAACAAAAACAAAACTCTTGCAGTATTACTCAGCAGAAGGAATGAAATTGGAGTGGAGTGTTAGCAGCCGTCCTGGCGCACTTCCTCAGCTAGTCTTCAGACACAGGACTGGCCTCGACAGCCAGTGTGGCTTTCGTTTGTAGGGGCTGCTTCTGTCTTTTACCTTGTTACTGAAAAGAAAGCTGGAAACTGCCGCTTGCCCAGCACCCAAGGAGTGGCAGCCAGGTGCTCTCGTCTGACCCACATGTGGCATTACCTCCATTTTGTAAGCAGGGAAACTGCAGCTGAGGCATGAACACAGGCCATGGCGGTGGGGTCTGGAGCCCAGCCTCTCCTGTCCACTGTGTTCACACCTCCCTAGTGGGCAGCTCACGTGGGCTGAGAGCCCAAGGGAGCCAGGGCCTGGGGTGCACTGGGAGTCTGCAGGCACAGGAGAGAGCCACACACATGTCTCAAGGTCTCGCTGTCATGGGCCTGCAGGGAAAGGTGGGACCCCAGAGTAGGATCAGCTGTCTTGGCCCCGTACGTCCGCTCCCAGCCCTCCACCTGCCCCAGCGCTCCTGCCTTCCGGGGCTATCTCTCCGTGCCCCGCTGGCCTGCACGTTCTCCGCTCGTCTTCACCTGCTCGGGACCCTCCAGGACCCACCATTCTCCCTGCATCTTCCATTTTGTATTATTCGATCTCAACATACTTGCTTCATACTATGTGTATGTATTGTATGAGCAAAATATATTATAATTTTAAACCTCCTAAAATATTCAGTCTGTTTCAACACAAATGACTTCTGAGTTTTTCAAAGCAACAAACATTGGCAAAAAATAGTGATTTCCTCCTGTGATTTCGCTGCATCGGGTTGTGTCAAGGTGGGAACCTTTTTGAAGTGACGTGCTGCATCACTCACTCCTGTGTGTGGACAGGAAAAGCTTTCCTGCTGTCTCCAAATGCTGCCGTATGTCCTGGCTGGTGTACGTCCCCTGGTGTGTGTGCCGTGTGTCCTGGCTGGTGCACATCCCCTGGTGTGTGTGCCGTGTGTCCTGGCTGGTGCACGTCCCCTGGTGTGTGTGCCGTGTGTCCTGGCTGGTGCATGTCCCCTGGGGTGTGTGCCGTGTGTCCTGACAGGTGCATGTCCCCTGGGGTGTGTGCCGTGTGTCCTG
>NC_060272.1:2278737-2278985 GCF_021613505.1 Equus quagga
GTGTCCTGACAGGTGCATGTCCCCTGGGGTGTGTGCCGTGTGTCCTGGCTGGTGCATGTCCCCTGGGGTGTGTGCCGTGTGTCCTGACTGGTGCGCATCTCCAGGTGTGTGTGCCGTGTGTCCTGACTGGTGCGCGTCCTCGGGTGTGTGTGCCATGTGTCCTGGCCGGTGTGCGTCCTCAGGTGTGTGTGCCATGTGTCCTGGCTGGTCTCTGTCCCCTGGTGTGTGTGCCGTGTGTCCTGGCTGGT
>NC_060272.1:2279085-2286922 GCF_021613505.1 Equus quagga
GGTGCACGTCCCCTAGTGGGCAGGCCCAGTCTTAAGGCAGATTACAGGGCTTGAGTCAGTCAGTGGGCAAGCGTGTGACTTGGTTGTGGTGGCTGTCAACAGTCAGTTGTCAGGTGTGTCATCCTGCCTTGAGTGTGACGCTCTTCTGAAGATGTCAGCCATGAGCTTGCTCTCACTGGGCAGAGTAGGTCATTGGGAGACCAGGCACCGTGTTCAGCTCCTCACTTCCCTGCCCTGCCCCACCCAGGGATAACCCTGCATCCCGGAGCCATGGCCACTGACAGCACGTCCCACCTCAGCTTTGTGTTTTTATGGTCTTTCCACCTGTGAAGGTGTTTCTCTTCAAGATTCTCGTGTCTGTCTGGAGGAGCTGCCCCTCCGCTCTCCTTTCCTGTGATGGACACTGCCATCTCCACGGCCCCAGGCTTAGGTGGCCGCGAGTTGAAGCAGAATGGGGTGAGGATCGACGTTAGAGGAGCCATGCCTCTGGGAGGGGCCGTCTGTGAAAGGGACGGGCCGCCAGCGAAGGGAGGCATGCCCAAGGCCATCTCGTCGTGGACCTCGCTGCAGCACCGTCCTGCGTCGCCTGCACAGCCGCCTTGTGTCAGAAGCTCTTAGGCTGCTAACTCCTGGTTTGCTTAACACTATAAGCGAGTTTTCTATTTTAATTATGTCAGGAAGACTAGGAAAAATGAATAAGGTGTTATTAGCTCAGACACCCATAAAGTATAAGTCGGAGGCGTGATCGTGCTGACGGACAGAGTGGCTGCGTAACTGTCCACATGGATGTGAAGGACCACATCAGGCTGTTACTCGGGGGTCAGACGGCTGGCAGCCGAGTCTGGGGCTTGCATGCACTCGCGTTCCGTCTTTCGGGAATTCTGCAGGTGCCTTTGCTGTCTTGGGTCAGACCTCACCTCTGGCCGGGACGCTGGCACTGCCACAGCTCACAGCCTGGCTTCATGGACCATCGAGGGTGGCCTTCTGGTCCTGTCGCTTCCTTTCTGTTTGTTATTTGGATAATCCTGTAAGGAAATGCTTCCCGTCTTCTAGTGTCTCGCTTCCCAGGGGCACAGTTCATTTAGGGAGGGCAGGATAAATGCTGGATTCTTTGCCCTTTCCTAACAGTGGTCATGATAATGAGTTGTTTCCCTAGCATCCTTTGAAAAGGACTTGCTGGTGTTTATTTTTATTGTATCGTTGTGAACTCACGGATCTAAATGCATATAAGGGTTTCAATCGGTGCATTTCTGCCCCTTGTTGAAGTTCAGGTTGTCCTGTCTGTAGCCGGGGGGTCCCTTTGGGTTGGTGCATCCTTTTGATGTGACCCGGGAGGGCTTGGCTGCCTCGCTGTCTGCCAGGACAGGCCGTTGGAAGCTCATTGTGTGTAATTAAATTAAAGCCTCCTTTAGTTTGGACCTTGATTACCCGTAACTATCATCAGTGTTCTCGAGAAAACGTTACCGGTCTCTTTTAGAAACTAACGGGCACCAGCATCACGGTACTGAAGAAGCTTTGAGTTGGGCTCACTCAGCGTTCTTGGGGTGTCTCAGGAAGACTTGCCCGCTTAGCAAGGACGGGCACCACGTTCCTGGCAAGTGGTTCTCTCTGCCGTGAATATTATTTCTTCTTATGCTGCCTTTTCTTTTTTGACTTCTCTCCATTTCCTGGTTTCCCCTAAGTAATAGTCACCCAAACAGAAATATCACTTTCCATGCCTTTCTAAAATTTGGCTAATTCAGGTCTGAGTGTAATTATTATACTTCAACAGCAAGATTTAGGTAATGCTTTACTTTGGAGCAGTTTAATTCTTTTTTCTTTTTTTAAAGATTGGCACCTGGGCTAACAACTGTTGCCAATCTTCCTTTTTTTTTTTTAAGGATTGGCACCTGGGCTAACAACTGTTGCCAATCTTTTTTTTTTTATCTGCTTTATCTCCCCAAACCCCGCCTGTACACAGTTGTATATCTTAGTTGCATGTCCTTCTAGTTGTGGGATGTGGGGCCGCCTCAACGTAGCCTGACGAGTGGTGCCATGTCCGCGCCCAGGATCTGAACCCTGGGCCGCCGCAGCGGAGCGCGCGAACTTAACCACTGGGCCACGGAGCCGGCCCCCAGTTTAATTCTTAGAGCCTTATTTAGCTTCATTTTTCAAAGTGATAATTAGTCTGATCCAAATTTTAAAATAATGACAGTTATTCTTTGTTGTTATTAAATGGTTACCAGGAAAGGGCACCTTGAAATATTAGTAAATGGTAGTACGATATTCTTTCTTTCTGTTTCATTCTGTAACTTTAATATTGTTAGTATAACTTAGGATAATTAAGTTTCTGCTGGAAATAATTACTTGATTTTATTGATATTTTGTAATCTATGGGATTCCTTAATGTTGAAATGCGAATGTTTGAGAAGGGTTAGCATTTCATTTAACTTTATGTGTAGGTGTTGTTTTAAGAACTTTTATCTTGTAATGCCAAGTTAACCTGCCAGAAATGGAAAAGTATTGAGGAAATTTTCTCAAAGTTACACTTTACCTTAGTTCCTTGCACAGCAGGGTCTGCAGACCCGCACATCAGCACATCTGGGGGCCAGAATTGCAGATTCTCAGGTGGCAACCCAGACCCCTATTCAGGTTAGTAATTGCTACATAACAAAGTACCTCAAAACTTAGTGGCTTTAAACAAGGATCATTTTTTTTTTAACTTTTTTCAGGAAGATTAGCAGTGAGCTAACTGCTGCCAGTCCTCCTCTTTTTGCTGAGGAAGACTGGCCCTGAGCTAACATCTGTGCCCATCTTCCTCTACTTTATATGTGGGATGCCTGCCACAGCATGGCTTGCCAAGTGGTGCCACGTCCGCACCTGGGATCTGAACCGGCGAACCCTGGGGCGCTGAAGCAGAACGTGCACACTTAACCGCTGCCCCACCAGCCGGGCCAAAGGATCGCTTTTTATCGCTCGGATCCCATGGGTCGGGGTGTGGGCGGGGCTCAGCTCTTCTGTTCCAATGGTGTCAGCTCAGACATTCAGGATGTTTCAGCTGGCGGCTGGTCTAGGTTGAAACGCCAGGAGGGACTTGCGCGAGGGGCTGATGCCTTTGTGCTCCTTCTCTTGGCTCCCATGGCTTCTTGCAGCGTGGTGGCCTCAGGCCGGAAGGGTGCTGCTGCAGAGGCTGCGGTGCTCCAAGCAGGGGAGACAGGAGCCGAGTATGTCTGAAGGCTCCGCCCTGGAAATCCTCCAGCATCACTTCTGTTTGTCACATTCAACACAGTTTTTTAAAAATTTTTATTGAGATAATGATAGTTTACAGCCTTGTGGAATGTCAGCTGTACATTATTGTCTGTCAGTCCTGTTGTAGGTGCACCACTTCCCCCTTTGTGCCCCCCCCCCTTCCCCTGGGAGCCACTAGTCAGTTCTCTTTGTCCACATGTTTAAATTCTCCATATGAGTGGAGTCATACAGAGATTGTCCTTCTCTATCTGGCTTATTTCACTTAACATAATACCCTCAAGGTCCATCCATGTTGTTGTGAATGGGACGATTTTATTGTTTTTTATGGCTAAGTAGTAGTCTATTGTATATATATACCGCTTCTTCTTTATCCAGTCATGAGTCGATGGGCACTTAGGTTGCTTCCACGTCTTGGCTATCGTGAATAGTGCTGCGCTGAACACAGGGGTGCGTGGGACTTCTGGAATTGCTGGCTTCAAGTTCTTTGGATAGATACCCAGCAGTGGGATGGCTGGGTAATATGGTATTTCTATTTTTAATTTTTTCAACACATATTTTTAATTCCATAGTAACTTCCAAAAGGGTGTAAATTAGAGTGTAATTGATTACCCAGTTCAAACATTCATTTTCTTTCTCCATGAATATTTCAAAGAAATTCAGTATGAGGATAAGGAATGTTTTGAACCATTTTTGCAATTCAGAGCTTAATGTGTTTAGCCTCTATTTTAAATGGATTTGCCTTAGAATCAGGCAGCAGAAAAGGTAAAGTTTACAGTTTATCCTATAATTCCTTTACTGAGAAAAAATAATCTATTTTATGTCTATAGATAATTAAGTAAGATGTTTATCAAAATCATTCACTAGAGTAGTAGAACAGTTATTGATTTTGGTTCTTTGCTTCATGAGATTGAGAGACTCTGAAATTGTACTGAAGAAAATATTAGCCTCTTCAGGGAAGCGATTAGATTGAGCATTTCAAGTACTTCACACTCTATTTTAGATGGCTTTTTGAACGCTTTTAAAAGAAAGAAGGATGAATGATTTTATGACGACAAACCAAAAGTAGAACAATTGAATTTACAATTTCCAAAGTGTGTTACATGCTCTGTCTTCTGAAGGATTAAACATAAATTAAAGAGGTTGATAGAGGTGTTCCTGTAGTTCTAGAAAGAGCATAGGCAGCCGTGGAAAAGGGTCAGAACAAGAGACCTGTCCTTCATTTCCTTCAGGTTTGTGTGTCTGTGTGTGTGTGATTGTGTACTGTGTTGTTTTATGTCAGATTATTCTGTAGCCTGTACTTAACTGGTAGTCATCCTAATAAAGAAGATAATTAAAGCTATTTGACTCTTTGTTTTAATGCAAGAAGCTTAGCATAGTTTCATACTGGCGGGAGTCTGGAATCAGTTGGCTTTGAGAAATCTTGATTTTTGAGGAAGTAAAGTTTCATGATAATTAGCTAATTTTCATCTGCCTGAAGATCCTTTTTTGACAGAAGGGGCATCTTCATTATCTAATTCTAAATGAAGCATCACAAACATAAATTTTAAATAGTGATACCTTCTTCTAAACATTTTCTTACTCAGGAGATAAGACTTTTCAGAGGTTATTGGGCAGAAAACAGCTGCTGTAAAGCTTCTTTGCGTAGCCGCCAGAGCACCTGCTGTCCTTGCTCTCAGTTCTCCAGTTCTGTCATTTTGAGTTGTGTTGTTGTTATTTTGCAAATGGCTAAGTCCATCAGGACAACATTCAACATTTTTACATGGGTGATACTAAACGTTGAAAGTGCATACATTCGCTTTTAGTCGTGTTGTTTGCAGACACACAGATCAGGAACTCTCTAAGAAAGGTTTCTAGGACGAAACTAGCCCAGAAGTTACCAGATTAACTATCCAATATAAAACTGTATTTTTCTTTCCTCCCCAGGATTACCTCCATTTGTCAGTGTGAGACTTTGCATCATTACGATGAGTTGAGTATAGATTTCAGTTAATGTTAGCAGGACAAGACTAACCACCTTAGCATTACACGGCGGGCCCCCTAGGTAAGGTTCCGCCAGCCCTTCCGGCCTCTCAGTTCCTTGAAACTTTCTGACCATTTGTCTCTTTCTGATGAAGACTGCAGGGTGTTTAAGATGGGAAGTCTGTAACGGACCTTAAACACACAGGGGGCGCAGGCATTTTATTTAGAGTTGGTTGTTACACAGGTGTCTCTTTTGCTTATCCAATTTTAACAGTGATCCACCCCGGAAATCTCAGGTGAGAGCTCCGACTTTCATAAATTCTGTCCAAGTGGGACCAAACAAGATGTAGGTGAAACTCTTCTGAAAAGTGTTTTCTTGGTATTTTTCATTTAAAAGAATCTGTCACCTTAAGTATTTATTCATCTGCTTTTCGCGTTAGTTTATCTGACATGTATACATAAACGTGTAGTTAGATATTGTTGTAACTGTTCTTTTATCGTCTAAAAGTGGAGAGCACCATTCACTGTGATTTGAGGTGGTCAGTTGTGAGAAGTAAGCTCCTCAGCCCCTTTAGGTGCTTGCTCATCAAGCGTATAGAAAGAACTAGATGTTAAACTTCGTGGGCAGAGAAGAAATCAGTATTCCAAAATCATGCATCGGGATAATATTCTAATGCAGCCTAAACTCACGTTCCTATTCCATTAAAACGCAGTTTCAGAGGGAGCCCTGCAGCGGGGGTCTGCACCGAGTGTGGGGGGCTGCTGCCTGGCGGTCGGGGAGAATGCGGACACTGACATGGGTTAAGAGCCAGTCTCGATTTGTCAAGATCCTGCATCAGTGAAAGTGCTCTTCCCTGAATGTGCTCGTTTCTCTTGACTCCGCTTGGAGAAATTCAAGTCCTTAAAAAGCTTCTGTGGTTGGCTTCTGAATCCGATTCTGTTTTAATGGCGAGACAGGTCCGTTTGAAAAGCACTGTACCCCTTCCTTTCTAAACAAGTTGTTTAGCTTGTAGTTTGGCCCTTAGAAAGCACATTGGCCTATTTCTAAGAAATAAGTGATATACATTAATAGTATGTAAGTTGGTTCAGGTTTAAGGGAAGCTGGATGTGTATGAAAATAAGTCTTCAAAGCTGATTAATTAGGTGATAATTATTTACATGTTCAAATAAAGTAATAGACAACTTTTTTAAAAGGCATTTTCCAAGAGTTATAAAATTAGATTACATACAACTTTGGAACAGTTCCGTAAGGATTAGGCCTCTTATGACGCTTGGGTAAGACTGCTGAGTTTTATTAAGCAAGTGTATATCAATGTGCTAAGATAAGTGGTCATCTTTTGTGCATGGAAAAAGAAATTGGGATTTATTAACTGTTCTTTCTCTTTTTTTGCCAGATTTAGAAATGGCTATTGCATATTGGAATTTAGTATTATCTGGAAGGTTTAAATTTTTAGATCTGTGGAACACCTTTCTGTTGGTAAGTGTCCTGCTTCTTGCCGTGTGCACAGCGTGAAGGCAGGGGTGGGGGCTCGTCAGGTGGCGTGGCTGTACATATGTCTAGCCAAAGTGGTAGACGTGGTGTGGTGGTAGATGGAAGGCCCACCCAGAGATCCAGGGAGCCCCCAGGTTGCTGCGCGGCTTTGCCGCCAACAGAACGCACAGCCACCGAGCTTCAGGCAGGCTGCCTGGGGCTGGCCCACAGTGGCTCAAGGCAGCCACGCACGGCTCCTTCTGGGCGGGGTTTCAGATATCTGCTGCAGACCTTGGCAGCCACCCGTTTATCACCTTTTCTGAGGAACCCGAACTACTTCTGCACTTCCTCTGAGAAAGTACCCGTACCACACGTCTGTCGGCTGATAGGGTTCCAAGTCTGGGCGGCGTCCCATTGTCAGTGGAAGCCCGCCGCTGTGTGTGCTCGTAGTCATGCCATCTGAAAATGTACTTCACGGTGCTCAGGAGGAAAGGAGCGCTCAGCAGGCCCTGGGGAGCGAGTCCTCTGTGCTGGAGGCAGGCGTTCCGGTCGTGCCTGGCCTTGCTAGCCAGACGGCTCTTCCTGGCATGAATTGTGGGAAGCAGGGGCAGCTGTGGGCTGTTTGAAGTGCACGGGGTACAGCCTGACTCCAGCTGGACAGCCCTGCACTGGCGGCTGTGCCCAGAGCCCCGGGGTCCCGTCCATGGCGCATGGGCCGGTCGTCACGCGGCACAGGCCCTTTGCTGAGAGCAGGGTCTCAGGCCCTCCTGGGAGCAGGTGGGGAGGCCTGGATTCACTCCAGCAGGTCGTAGGGGCTCGGCTCCAGCACTCAAAGGTTTCATGGCAGACGTTCCCAAGACAACCTCCACACACGTGCACAAGAGGAGCAGGGGCGCTCCCACCTCACTGTGAGAGCAGCACACGGGGACACCAGGCGCCCGGCAGTAGAGGGCAGGACAGGAATGCAGAGCGCGGAGCAGTGAGGTGCCCGAGTCTCGTTACACACCTCGCTCGGGATCCGTTTAACACAGTGTGCGGGGAAGACACAAGTTGCAGAGGATGATGTATGATGTAGTAGCGGTTAGATAAATGTTGTGAGGCGTGAGACAAGCTTTTAAGTCGTTGATGAATCTGTGCGCATGTGCTGTGTGTGCAGAGACGGGCGTGAGAGTGACGGAG
>NC_060272.1:2286932-2301853 GCF_021613505.1 Equus quagga
GGAGGCCGTCAGGAGGGGAGACAGGGCCGTGCTGGGTGTGCAGGGACAGACGTGGGAGTGCTGGAGGCAGGGAGATGAGACCGTCAGGAGGTGTGGAGACAAGGGCTGGGGGTTTCGGCTTTCCTTCTTCAGCTCTGTGTTACTCTCCAGGTTTTTGGTAAATCTGAAATACTGAATAACAAAGAAATTTTTACAAAATTGTCCCATCCCACCCCAAGATCTACCTGGTATATAGAAAAATAAATGTCTCGAAATGCAGCTTACCTGTTTTCCTCAGTGTTTCTGAGCTGTTGGGGTCAAGTGGGGATTCACACTGTCCTCCTGTTTGACTGAAACAGGAGTTATTATCTCTGTATGTTAGATCTTTGGTTTTATTTTTTTAAATATTTACTTTCTATATTTGCTCATTGGCATTGTGTAGCCCCCCCACGCTTGTCCCGAGCACTATTATTTATTTGCTTGTTTGAAAATTGTAATACTCAAAGCAGTAAATAAATCAATTCTCCCCAATTTTATATACACATTTTACATAGTTCCTGTTAAAATCCATGCAGGATTTTTTATAGATATTGGCAAGATTATTCTAAAATTTATGTGAAAAGGCAGAGATACTAGAATAGCTAAAACAGTCTTGAAAAAAGAAGAAAGTGGGAGAAATCAGTCTACCTGATGTCAAACTATAGCTACAGTAATCAAGATTGTGTGTTACTGGTACAGGGATAGGCACAGAGATCAATGGAAAAGAATAGAGAGCCCATAAGCAGACACAAACATATCCAATTGATTTTTTTAATAAAAGTGCCAAAGAAGTTCAATGGAGGAAAGAAATTTTCAACTTATGATGTTGAAGCAAGTGAACAGCCATATCCAAGAAAAATGAACATTTAAGTCTCACACTTTGTACAAAAATTAATTTAAAATGGATCACAAACATAAATGTAAAATGTTAAACTATAAAAGTTTTATAGTTTAAAAGTATAAAGTATAAAAGTATAGTATAAAAAGAAAAGAAGCATAGGACAAAGTTTTTGATACGTAAAGCCAGGAGTTCTTAGACTTAACACCAAAAGCACAGTCCATAATTTTTTTTTATTGAGTTAATGATAGGTTACAATCTTGTGTGATTTCAGTTGTACATTAATGTTTGTCATTCGTGTTGTAGGTGCACCACTTCACCCTTGGTGCCCACCCCCCACCCCACCTTTCCCCTGGTAGCCACTAATCTGTTCTCTTTGTCCACATTTTTAAATTCCTCATATGAGTGGAGTCATACACAGATTATCCTTCTCTAACTGGCTTATTTCACTTAACTTAATTCTCTCAAGTTCCATCCATGTTGTTGCAAATGGAATGATTTTGTTCTGTTTTGCAGCTGAGTAGTATTCCGTTGTATATATGTACCACATCTTCTTTATCCATTCGTCTGTTGATGGGCACTTAGGTTGCTTCCATGTCTTGGCTATTGTAAATAATGCTGCAGTGAACATTGGGGTGCATAGGACTTTTGGGATTGCTGACTTCAAGCTTTTTGGATAAATACCCAATAGTGGGATGGCTGGATCGTATGGTAGTTCTATTTTTAATTTTTTGAGGAATCTCCATACTGTTTTCCATAGTGGCTGCACCAGTTTTCATTCCCACCAGCAGTGGATGAGGGTTCCATTCTTTCCACAACCTCTCCAACATTTGTTACTATTAGATTTAGATATTTTTGGCATTCTAATGGGTGTAAGGTGATATCTTAGTGTAGTTTTGATTTTCATTTCCCTGATGATCAGCGATGATGAGCATCTTTTCATGTGCCTATTGGCCATCCGTATATCTTCTTTGGAGAAATGTCTGTTCATGTCTCCAGCCCATTTTTTGATTGGGTTGTTTGATTTTTTGTTGTTGAGTTGTGAGAGTTCTTTATATATTATGGATATTAAGCCTTTGTCAGATATATGACTTACAAATATTTTTTCCAAGTTAGTGGGTTGTTTTTTTGTTTCAATCCTGTTTTCATTTGCCTTGAAGAAGCTCTTTAGTCTGATGAAGTCCCATTTGTTTATTCTTTCTATTGTTTCCCTTCTCTGAGAAGACATGGTGTCCGAAAAGTTCCTTTTAATACTGATGTCAAAGAGTGTACTGCCTACGTTTGCTTCCAGAAGCCTTATGGTTTCAGGTCTCACCTTTAGGTCTTTGATCCATTTTGAGTTTATTTTGGTGAATGGTGGAAAAGAATGGTCAATTTTCATTCTTTTACATATGGCTTTCCGGTTTTCCCAGCACCATTTGTTGAAAAGACTTTCTTTTCTCCATTGTAGGCCCTCAGCTCCTTTGTCGAAGATAAGCTGTCCATAGATGTGTGGTTTTATTTCTGGGCTTTCAATTCTGTTCCATTGATCTGTGCACCTGTTTTTGTACCAGTACCATGCTGTTTTGATTACTGTAGCTTTGTAGTATGTTTTGAAGTCAGGGATTGTGATGCCTCCCGTTTTGTTCTTTTTTCTCAGGATTGCTTTAGCAATTTGGGGTCTTTTGTTGCCCCATATGAATTTTAGGATTCTTTGTTCTAATTCTGTAAAGAATATCATTGGGATTCTGATTGGGATAGCGTTGAATCTGTAGATTGCTTTAGGTAGAATGGACATTTTAACTATGTTTATTCTTCCAATCCATGTACATGGAATGTTTTTCCATAATTTTTTTAAATGATAAATGAAATTTCAAAATTAAGATCTCTATCCTGCAAATGACTCTCTTAAGAAGATGAAAAGATGAGCTACAGGCTGAGAAAAATGATGTGTAAATCATAAATTCTACAACCGAGCACCATTATTTTTAACTGTTAACAATTTTGTTATGGTGCTTATTCCTCATCAAATTATGCGCTGAGGTGACCAGGCCCCAGAACGCCTGAGAGTTACATCTGTGGTAAATGTGGTGGGTTTTTCTCTCCTGTGTTAGGAACATCACAAAAGATCGATCCCAAGGGACACTTGGAACCTTCTGCTAGATTTTGGAAATATGATTGCGGATGACATGTCTAACTACGACGAAGAAGGTACGAGAGGCTGCTGTGCTCCAGGTGACCGCCGAAATGTGTGCACGGACTTCTCCTGCCCCAGGGATCAGGACAGCGAGTGGGGACCAGGTGGCAGGGTCATGGGCCCCATGGTGGGGGACAGCGAGGAGGGACCAGGCAGCAGGGTCACGGGCCCCAGGGCGCAGGACAGCGAGGAGGGACCAGGCGGTGGGGTGACGGGCCCTGGGATGAGGGACAGCAAGGAGGGACCAGGTGGCCGGATGACGGGCCCCAGCTGACCCCTGGTGCTGCCCCATCAGAGACATGGGGTGGTGATGATGATAGTATCCACTTCACTCTGTCCTGTGAATCACACAAAAGGACAACAGGGCTTCGTGTTTAGTTTACAAGAAGAAGACGTCCTCTCCAGTGAAGCTTCCAGAACTGGACGTGCAGAGGCCCTGGGGCAGAGCCATCGCGTAGACAGGTGTCTGGAAGCCACTGCGGCAAGTTCCTGATCTGGGGATGACTCAGGGCCGTGTTACCATCGTGCTATTTAAGCTTATTTGGAGATTCCAGCTCATATTTACTTACATGAACATAATCCCATGCAGTCGTCCCCACCCCCAGGTATTTCGGGACACTCAGTCAGGAACGTGTGAATGCCGGCCTCGCTGGGCACCCTGCTGCACAGGGAAGGAACGGACAACCTGCGCACCCGCCCCTCTGCCTCCTTGGTGCCCAGCTAGGAGGTGACCCCTCTGGGACAGGGACGTGCTCCTCCTCCTCTCTCTGTTCTAGGAAGTGAAGGCTCCTCTGGCGGCACTCACAGCCCTGGTGGGGTTGTGTTCTCAGCACTCTCACTGGCTCACACAGAGCAGGCACTCAGTGACAGCACTCACTGCCCTGGTGGTACTGTGTCCTCAGCACCCTCACACAGAGCAGGTACTCAGTGACAGCACTCACTGCCCTGGTGGGGCTGTGTCCTCAGCACTCTCACAAGGTCACACAGAGCAGGCACTCAATGACAGCACTTACTGCCCTGGTGGGGCTGTGTCCTCAGAACCCTCACACCCCTTGCACAGAGCAGGTACTCAGTGACAGCACTGACTGCCCTAGTCAGGCTGTGTCCTCAGCACCCTCACACCCCTTGCACAGAGGAGGCACTCAGTGACAGCACTCACCATCCTGGTGGTACTGTGTCCTCAGCACTCTCACATCCCTTGCACAGAGCAGGCACTCAGTGACATCACTCACTGCCCTGGTGGGGCTGTGTCCTCAGCACCTTCACCCCCTCACACAGAGCAGACACTCAGTATCAGCACTCACCACCCTGGTGGGGCTGTGTCCTCAGCACCCTCACACCCCTTGCACAGAGGAGGCACTCAGTGACAGCACTCACCATCCTGGTGGTACTGTGTCCTCAGCACTTTCACATCCCTCACACAGAGTTAGGCGAATAGCCCAGCTTTCAGGAGCTCTAGCCACAGTGGGTGAGACAAGGCACATCTACATGAAAAGGTGCCAGCAGCATAAAGTAGCGAGTGTCTGGCTGACCAATGATGGTGTCTGAGTATCCTGGGCGTTTAGGGGCCCCTTGCAGTGGGGAGGTGGGCCGGCCTGGGCGGGGGCTCGGCTCCGGAAGAAGATAGCACTCCTACTGGCCAGAACGCCGAGCTTTGAGGAAAGCAGCTGCAGGATTCAGCCTGAGAGGGCAAAGGGTCCCCTGCAGTTCCTGACAGCTGCGGTGTGGGGCTGCTGCGGTGTGGGGCTGCCGTGAGGACACGCAGGCGGCCTGCCCTGTGCAGCATCCTTGGAGAGGGCCGCGTCTGCAGGAGCACAGCAGTACCCGCCGGCCCTGGTCTGGCCAGAGCAGAAGACACGGCAGCTTCAGCCCACTTGTTAAGTGAAACACAGGCTCATTTGAGTTCTTGAAATGCAAATGTTGGATTGTGAAAACAATGCTTGGATATAAAATCATGCTCTAAAGTGTTGACTTTTTTGAATCTTTTTGCTTTCCTTTAGGGGCGTGGCCTGTTCTCATAGATGATTTCGTGGAGTATGCACGGCCAGTAGTCACAGGTGGCAAACATTCAGGTGGACTAAGATTATGAAGCGAAGGGCATCCGGCGAGGAGACATTTGGTCAGTTGCTGTGCTCGTGTGTCGCTGATGTCGGGAGTCGTCCTTGAAGGGTCCTGAGTGGGACGACCTCCTCACTCTGCGAAGGAAGGTGCCTGGAGTCCCTCAGAGGACGGCTGCCTCGGAGCGTCTGGGGATGGGCCACGTAGCTGTCACTTTAGGAGATTTCTGCATGGTTTTTATATTTATGGAAAAGTAGCCTGGAGCTGTTTGCGGGACAGCAGAGCGCACTGTTGGCCGTGGTTTGAAGTGGACAGAGCAGTCACCATGCCCCGCCGAGTTACCCTAATTACACTTGAAAACAGTGGAGGCGGTTGTATTTTTATACAAGTCAGGTCTGTTAAAATGTGCGCTGAAGAAGATCTTGTCGTGGGTTCTAAGGTTTTTTAAAGTTGATGCCAGGAATTCAAGCTATATATTTTTTGAATTATCAAATATCTAGATTTGCCAGATTTATTTTTGCTTTAGTTTCCTACAGACGGTCATCTGAGAATCACTCCATGGTTTTAATTCCCCGCTGCTGTTTGCACAGCGATGGCACACAGGGTGTGACTCCGGGAGTTTTCTTTTCAACTGTTGACAAGTCAGCAGGCCTCTTTTACTTCTAATAATGTCATTTAAACTTCCTAAGAAGTTTCATAAAGTATGCTTTTTTAAAAAATGTATTTTATCACATTTAAAAAGACTTTTTCCATGAAAAATATTTATGAGTGATGAATTATAGATTTAAAAATCAAGTGAGTGGTTTTCTTTCGATGTCTGAATACCTTAATGTCCCCCTCCAGCCCCTCGTGTGGCCGTATACAGTGGAGCTAAAATACACATCACTGTCCAAAAAACCCCAAGCGGAATCCTCCGCCTCTCCGGTGCAGCTGGGAGCAGAGGCTGTGCCGTCAGAGGCAGCCCGCCGTGCCGCCTGCTCTCCTCTCAGGAAGCTCTGAGTGGTGTTTGGAAAATCACTGTGTGGACCCTACCTCATGTTTAAGAGACCTCCACGTCACCAGCGTGCCTGCTGCCCGGCCTGCAGCCCAGGTCATGAGACAGACTAACTGGGCTACTTCACAGGAGAGAGGAGATGCACCTCAGATTTCCTGTGACGGGTGCCTGAAATGCGTCGTTGGATTTGACTCCCAGATGGAGATTCACTCCGTGCTGCAGGAAGCGTCGGTGTCGCCGTGAGGTTTGTGTGCACCTGCTGTGTGTGGACTAGTGTGCCTCGAGAAGCAGTCTCTCAGGGCAGCAGGCCATGGAGGATTGGAAAGGGGGCTGGGGGCCTGGAGACCGCAGGCAAGGCTGCTGCAGGACGCACTAAGTCACGGCTCCCCCGGTCCCCGCTTCCACGGCTGCAAAGGGAGAAAGATCGTCTCCGCCTGCAAGTCTGTGACTCTAAGAGAGCACTTATTTTATATGATAAATCTGACTCTAATAAAAACCTCAATGTTAAAGCATCCTTCAAGGCTTCATGGATTCTTGACGTGTAAGTGTTCTGTTCCGAGAAGGTTCTAGAACCCAGGTAATCCTGTATAGATTATGGAGGTCTGCGACACTTCTTAAGATTTACAGTTTATGGAGAAAAAGTGCTCTGCGGAGTTGTTTATCGATAGGTATCCAAACATTAGTATTTGGACAAAGGCTCTTCAAAGACTCGTGGGTTTCTTTTCCTTCTGTTACACTCATTTAAGTCAGGCATGCTCTGAGAGTGCCGAGAACTTCAGAAACATTAAAATAAATTATTTTCTCTGGTGTCGTGGTGCCGTCCTTTTAATTCTGTTCCCGGACGCTCAGATACTTATACCAGATGTCAGGAGAGCCGCCTCCATGGTGAGTGGACCAGGCCCTGTGGGGACCTTCCACCCCTGCGCGGCCTGCCACCCCAGGTAAATGACCACGCCCCAGACAGTCAGCGTCAGTCATTTAGTTTCCTGGTAAGTATCACATAGCGAGCTAAATAGGACTGTTTCCATGTGAAAAATTACAGATCCGATACAGAATTTCCTTGAGTCGATGGGAATTATATACTAGAATACACTGAAGTGCAAACTCTAAATATAGTGAAAATACACAAATTAACGAAACACCATAGCTTTAATAAATACATGTTACCTGTGCCTTCGTAGATGCCTTCCAGGAGTTTCTGGGAGAGACATCACATGCCTTTCTGCCTTAGTGACATAATCCACGAGAGATTTAACTTAGTCAAGTTTAAGCGTGGCGTTACATGCATCTCAGACTTCGGGCTCTGTGAGCAGGGGTAGGATTTTTCCTGTTTGTTCCTATATCCACAGCTCGTAGCACACGGTCGGGCTCAGGAAATGTTGGATGAACAAGTCAGTGAACTCCTCTTGCCTCTTGCTGTTTGCTGACAGAGGCCAAATATTGGGGAGTTGCTCCCAGCATCTTCAGGAAAGGTTTCCACCGCCTCAGAGGCAGCAGAGGAAACTGCCCTCAGCAGTAGATGCTCCTGCCGAACGATGCTGTCCTGCCTCCGACGGTGGCCGTCTAAATGACGGGCGGCTCTGTCCGTCTGTCCTGTTGGGTCGGGAGCCTGCATACCAGCAACCCAGGGCCCTCTGGGCTGTTTGAAGGACTCTGTCTCAGGACCTCTCAGAATCGTGCCAGCTGGAATCATGTTCCAGCCTCGTTTTGTTTTTTTTTTTTAAGATTTTATTTTTTCTTTTTCTCCCCAAAGCCCCCTGGTACATAGTTGTGTATTTTTAGTTGTGGGTCCTTCTGGTTGTGGCATGTGGGATGCTGCCTCAGCATGGCCTGATGAGCAGTGCCATGTCCGTGCCCGGGATCCGAACCAGCGAAACCCCGGGCTGCCGAAGCCGAGTGCACGAACTTAACCACTGGGCCACAGGCCAGCCCCTCCAGCCTCGTTTTCAACAAGTGCTGCCCCAATACTATATGTCCATTTAAATGCATCTCAGTGTCTTGTTATTAGCGAAAGAGAGGTTTTTACCAGATGTGTTAAGAAGCCCAGGTGAGACATCCTCCCACCTCTGGTCTGATGTGCAACCAGGCCCCCGGGGACCCTGTCACTCTCCAGGGCTGGGGGGCAGCCAGAGGCACTGCTTTCCTAACTGCTTATTTCAAATCAAGATCCGTGGTTTACACAAGTAGAAGGACCTACAACCAGAATATACAACTATGTACTGGGGGGGCTTTGGGAAGAAGAAGAAAAAAACCAAAACAAACCAAAGAAGATAGGCAACAGAGGTTAGCTCAGGTGCCAATCTTTAAAAAAAAAGATCCATGGTTTACATGTTCCGCCCCACCCCCCAAGGCCCATCTGGTCTTGAATGGCGAGTGTTTCAATGCACGAAGCTTAACGATGGTGCCATCCCGGGTGCCCCCGAGCCTTGGCCCATGCCCTGGCCCACATGCTCCATTCTGCAGTCTGGACGCTGGACTGAGAGGCCACTTTGTAACCTTTCACACTGGGCTGGATGCTCTCTCTCCTTTACACTTGGCGTTTTCTAAGTTTTGTATCAAACACTTTATAATCAAAAACCAAGTTTTCTAAAAAAATAAAACTGTGCATGTGATGGATGAATCTCAGCATTATGCTAAGTGAAAGAAGCCAGGTGCAAAATGCCACACGGCGGGTGATTCCATTTATTTGAAACTGTAGAGAAGGCAAAGCCACAGAGACCGAGAGCAGATGAGCCTGGTGGGAGCAACAGGGAGCAGGTGGGCAAGGGGACCGGGCGATGGGGGTACTGAGATGGCTGAGAAGGTCGCACTGCAGCACACATTTGCACGAGCTCATCAGGCGTGCCTGGAACGTGGTGAATTTAGTGTGTAAGTTCCACTTTAAAGCTTTAGCAGCGTGTGCACCTCTCAGGAACACTGTGTGAAGGTGGCTCCTTCGCCGTCACTGCTCTGTGAGCGAGCATCTGGGGCTCTGCCTGCCGGCTGAGCCGCAGCTCCTCCATCCGGACACAGAAGGGAGCTGACGCCCTCCGCGGGCTCTCCAGAAGGTGCTGTGAGCTGCGGGGCTAGAAAGATTTTCTCTTTGGTGCCACCTGCAGAGTCAGAAAAGGAGTGCCTGGCCATTCCAGGAAGCTCCCGACAGCAACACAATGACCAAAATAGAGGTCAGCGGGGCAGCCTGAAGCCCGCCTCCGCCACCCTGAGGCCACAGAGCTCCGCAGCTGTGCATGCAGAGGGGCCGCCTCCCAGGATGGAGAAGTTTCAGGCCGCGATGCTGCTGGCGAGTGTCGGGGATGCTCTCGGTTACAGAAATGCCTGTGGGGAGACCAGCGTTTCAGGCACGAGGACCCAGGGGGAGCTGCACAAAAGCGGGGGGCTGGACCACCTGGTGCTCTCACCAGAGAAATGGCCAGTGAGCGACAACAGCATCATGCACGTGGCGACGGCCCGGGCACTGACCACAGGTAAGACGTGGCCGCGCCCTCGGCGCCGGGTGATCCGGGCTCTCGCCATCAAGGAGCACCGAGCTCTGAAGATGGACGATGCAGCCTTCAGCCATGGTGTCACCCGATGCCGCTGCTAAAAGTGGCCATTTAATACACGCCGGCGTGGCTCGGCAGATGGGGCGCAGGCGGGCTGCTCCTCTGCCGTTCCTTCGTGTGACGGCCTGGTCTACCTTCTTATCCATGGGTTTGCTGGCTTTTCATTGTGTTGGTAAAATGTTCACTAAGCTGAGCTGTCTGTCTCTGGAGTGAAAACCAATTAAATCTCTCGCTGTGGAGTTGTTTTGGGTGAGGGGCTAGCTTTTCACTACAGATGTTAAGGCTTCTTCTGAATTTATTTCAAAAGAACATAAGATAATAAGCCAGTTTGAAATTTGGACCCATTAAAGTAATGTTGTTTGGAGATTACTTCTAAATTCCAATGAATTCAGGTTAAAATGCCATCTATCAAAATAGGATTTAGATTGGATAGTTCCTTAGACACAAATATGTCCTAAGAAAATGTGATAAAATCGGTTGGATTTGGGGGGAAAACAAAGTTTCTTGAAATACTCTTTAAGTAACAAGTTGATTCTAGGATTGAAGTGTTTTTATGTGAATTTCGGAGAAACAGCAGGTGTGTAATAGGTGGCACAGCTTTCCTGTAAGTTACTTGCTCTTTAAAAGCCTGTGAGCATTGCTAGTATGTCATCACAAAATGAAAATCCGAAGGCAGCTGACAAGTCAATGAAGCTTCGGTTGCGCGCCCCCCGCCGCCCCGTGTCTGCTGCGAGCGCTCGGTTTAGCTCTGTGGTCATCGTGCAGGAATGCCGTCCGCTCCCTGGCAGGTTCCTAAATAACTCAGGAGAGCACCAGAGCCCCGCAGATAAGATAAAGGGTCCGGCGGCGGGAGGTGGCGCGGCTCTGTGTCTGCACAGCTGTGAAGGCCAAACCCGTCCAGAGCCCGAGGTCCCCAGGCCGGCTCTCCCGGGCCTTTGTGCTGACAGGACCCACAGCGTTCTTGCTACCCCGGGGCCTGCGCGGAGCTCGGCGTGTCCTGTGCTCTGGCTGCACCGCTGGCCCTTGCTCGGGGACTGTGCTTCCGTCCGTCCTTTGTGTCGGATGCACAGGTAGACACCCACACAACCCACGCGCCCTCTGCGTGCTGCCCTCGTCCCCTCGAGCCCTGCTGGACGGCAGGATCCAGGGGCACTTCTGTCCTGTGTGGTGACCCGGGACTGTCTCCTGCACGGCACGTGTGCTGTGGGTGCCGTGCTTTCTGAGCTCAGGTCGATCAGGTCCTCTTGGCAGAAATAGGACATGGTCACTCCCCGGTGTGAAATTTCTGCACCGAAGGGGATTGGGGACATTTGGGGCTTTGTTTCCAAGGAGGAAGATGAGTTCCCTCTACGGGACCACACCCCGCTGTGGGAGGGGGTGGCCACCCGGGCGGCAGCCTCTGGCTGTGGGTCACCAGGGGACCCTGAAGCCACTCTTCCAGAAGCTCAAGCACATTTTCTGCCACTCACTAAGTTGAAATTTCAGTTTAGTTTTCAAACAGCTTCTTCCTTCTTGAGAGAACAGATCATAGACTCCAGAAGGGCCTCTGAGCCACGTCAGTAATGGCGACAGCCAACCTCACACAGCACAAACGGTGTGCCAGGCACTCTTCTGACTCCCCATCCATCATCATCCGAGCCTCGTGCCACCTGAAGGTTGACTTTGTTATAGTTTTACAGACAAAAGAACCAACTCACAGAGAGGTTAAGTAACTTGCCCATTGCCACACAGCGAAGTGAGTGTCCAAGTAGGGACTGGACCCCAAATAACCTGGCTCCAGCGCCTGTGTTCTTGAGCACTGTCCCCACCCCCTCAGGTCACTGGCCATGCAAGTATTTCAAGGATCCCAGTGGACATCTTCAACATGTTTTCCAAAGACAGGCAGACTTTACAAAGTGGAGCTGCATCTTGGCACGTTCGAGTAAGTTTCCCTAGTAAGTGCCTGAGGCTGACAAGCCACGTGGCTGTGTGGCCTGCCATCAAGCAAGTGTGGTGCAGACGGCTGGGTGCTGGTGTGACATCCTGCTTCCGGGCGTGTCTCTGAAGAGCGTGGTGTTGGACGAGAGCAGACTTACCAGCTCCTAGCGTCCAGCACCCAACAGGAGGTGGGCAACCCAGCATGCACAGCTGGTGGGCAAGGAGCTCTCAGCCACGCTCCCCGAAGGCTCCCATGTGCGTGGCCCCATGTCCGTCACCCGAGGATGAGGGGGCTCACCCTCGGGGGTTCTGGAACCTTGGGCTCCTAGTCTCCACCCCCCCATTACCAGCTGTGCGCCCTCTCTGAGCCTTGCTGTGGGAAGGTAGCGCCCTCGTCCTGGGGTCACATGAGGAGTCAGTGGGACAGCGGAAGGAAGTGCTTAATTTCTAGGGGGAGGCTGCACCTGGCGAGGGGGCCAGTGTCTGTCTTTCTCAAACGTCTCGTGTGACCGAGGTCAGCGGCTCCAGCCGTCATGGCCGAGCACAGTGCCCGTGTCGCTGCTGCTGCAGAGGAGGAAGGGGTCCTTAGCCCACTGGGGACGGGCAGCGTGTCCACACCCTGCAGGGAGGGCGGGGCCTGCCCCGTGTGGCAGATGAGGCCCCTCCAGTCGCTCTTCGTTTCCCTTCCTCCATGCCGGCCCTGATGGCAGCGCCCTGAGAAGCTGGGGCTTTGGTGCTGAAGTGGCCTGGCCTTGGGATGCGCCTTGAGACTCGCGGGTGGCTTCGTAAGCTGGTTCGTCTTTGAGGGGCTGGCAGGCGAGGTGGAGAAGGGAGCTGAGGGCCGAGTCACGGGGTCGAGGAAGCCGGCGCGAGGGCCAAGGCTCTGCAGCTTTAGAAAGTCTGTTTCTGGTTTAAATTCTGACTGGAGCCAACACAAGGCTTTTGTTGCCATTTTGATGTCAAGGAGTTTGTCGCCTTCAAAAAGACGTGATTTCAGAACAAATGAATTATTTTAGGGCACTCTGGAAGGGCCAGACTATCAACCCCTGACTGTCACTGACCGTCTGGGCCCCGCAGAGGTCCATCCTCTCCTGCGGGGTGACTGGGGACCCCCCTCCCGGTGACAAGCAGGACTCACTCCTCCCCACCCAGGGTCTTCGACACCCTCTCCGCCCCACACCCGGAACTGGGGCAGCGCGGAGTGTGTCCAGTGTAGGAGCAGCGGCCGAGCCTCAGGGATGTGGACACCAGGACTTAGAGCCACTCTTTCCACCAAGTCCTACCCCCAAAAGGTCACAGCTCTCGGCCGTGAGAGTTCCCCCTGCCGGAACCGCTGCCAGGACCTGGAGCAGGGAGAGGTTGCCTGGTGCGGGGCCAGCGCCCTCGCCCTCTGGGTTAGGCCTGGCTCGAGGCAGCCTGCGGAAGGCTCTGGTGGGTTTTCATGCCATCAGCCCTCCACTGCCTGCTTCAAGCGCTCTCCTGTCCCCCCACAGCCCGAAGACAGACAGACAGGGAACTTGCCCCAGGGAGGGGCAGTAGCTGCAGGCCAGGATGCAGCTCCAGTGCAGAGTGAGTCTGTGGAGGCTGGAAAAGCTGTGCTGGCAGGTGTACCCGTACCTGCCTGCCGCGCCAGGCGCTGGGGCCCGCCACTGCCCAGCCCTGCTCTACGTGTGACCAGGCAGCATGGAGCCCAGCTTGGAGGGTGGTGGCCCCCACCCCAAGCTGTGGATTGATTCAATGGCAGTGCTGTGGATGCGATGGCAGAACGCTCAGGCTTCACAGCTGAGACCCCTTTGGGCCAGTCAGGAACCTCCCTGAGCCTCATCTGAAAGAAAAGGACAATGACGCTGCTGTGGGAGGGTCACATGAGATCACCTGGGTGCAGATGGTCCCAGGTGCATGGCCAGGTGGGGGGCGGCCATCGGTGGGCGCCGGCTCCTCTGTCCCCTGAGCCCTGTAATCTGCGAGGGACTCGAGACCACACTTGTTCAAGGCCCTTTGCGGTCAGGGCCGAGGCAGTGGCTCGTCAGGGCTTCCACTCAGCTGCACAGGGAGGGAGCTGGAGACGGGAGGGGGTCAGCTTCCCTACCTTAGACGCGGGTCCTTAAAAGCCCCGGGGACAGGCAGCTTTCAGTCCAGTTTGTCCTCAGGAGGATAGAGCCGTTGGCAGTAGATAGAGAACCATGGGTCTTTCTAGATTCTCACGTGTAACCAGAATAATAAAGCATGACAACTATAATGTGTGAAATCTAAATGAAATTTAAAGGGGGTATTTGTCTGCGTGTTAAACTTCTCCAGGTGGCCGGGGTTGTGTGAAACGGATCACCAGAATCCTCCTCCTCTCCCCCCCACTGGGCATGTTCTCGCCGTCACGTCTGTGGTCACTGCTGCGTCGGGGTTCCCGGGGCGGCCGTCCCTGCCGTTCTCTGACCTGCCCCTCCCGTCCGCAGACTACTGGTGCCTGGATGACCTGTACCGGGAGATGGTGAAGTGCTACGTGGGAGTCCTCGAGAAGCTTCCAGAGCACCGGGCCGACCCAGCAACCATGGACGGCTGCTCACAGCTGAAGCCGGACAACTATCTCCTCGCCTGGCACACGCCCTTCAACGAGAAGGGTGAGGGGACGCTTTCTCTCCCTCCAAGCTGCATGGCTGGAGAACCACCGCGGAACACTAACCCGTCCGTCCATCCCACTAACCCGCACGCGGCAGGTTTGCGTGAGCTGAGAGGGATCTGCCCGAGTCCTTTGTGGGGCAGTGTGCCGCCCGGAGAGCCAGCCGCCCGCCTGGGTGTCTGTTCAGAGGACGCCAGCTTCCCCGGCACTTTGTCTCTGATCCCGGGCTTATTCGATGGAACATTTTCCACTGCTTTCCCTTTACTTTGTGCTTTTTCCCACAACATCAAGGAAAACATAAACCACCTGCACAAATGTCTGTGTCCACAGTGATTTCACGTGCTTACAGGGTGTTGCAGGGAGCCACAGTCTCTGCCTCCAGGGTGTCTGCTTCTGAGACCCCGGACCTGTCCCCCTGAGCATAGAATGAGGATGCACCTGTCCCTCTGGGTGTAGACTGAGGGTGGCCCTGCCCCTCTGGGTGTAGACTGAGGGTGGCCCTGTCCCTCTGAGTGTAGACTGAGCATGTACTTGCCTCTGTGGGTGTAGACTGAGCGTGCACCTGTCCGTCTGAGTGTAGACTGAGTGTGCACCTGTCCCTCTGGGTGTAGACTGAGCGTGCACCTGTCCCTCTGGGTGTAGACTGAGTGTGCACCTGTCCCTCTGGGTGTAGACTGAGTGTGCACCTGTCCCTCTGGGTGTAGACTGAGTGTGCACCTGTCCCTCTGGGTGTAGACTGAGGGTGCACCTGTCCCTCTGGGTGT
>NC_060272.1:2301953-2302439 GCF_021613505.1 Equus quagga
TGCACCTGTCCCTCTGAGTGTAGACTGAGTGTGCACCTGTCCCTCTGGGTGTAGACTGAGCGTGCACCTGTCCCTCTGGGTGTAGACTGAGTGTGCACCTGTCCCTCTGGGTGTAGACTGAGTGTGCACCTGTCCCTCTGGGTGTAGACTGAGGGTGCACCTGTCCCTCTGGGTGTAGACTGAGCGTGCACCTGTCCCTCTGGGTGTAGACTGAGCGTGCACCTGTCCCTCTGGGTGTAGACTGAGGGTGGCCCTGTCCCTCTGGGTGTAGACTGAGCGTGTACCTGTCCCTCTGGGTGTAGACTGAACGTGTACTTGCCTCTGGGTGTAGACTGAGCGTGTACTTGCCTCTGGGTGTAGACTGAGCATGCACCTGTCCCTCTGAGTGTAGACTGAGGGTGGCCCTGCCCCTCTGGGTGTAGACTGAGGGTGGCCCTGCCCCTCTGGGTGTAGACTGAGCGTGCACCTGTCCCTCTGGGTGTAGAC
>NC_060272.1:2302449-2380247 GCF_021613505.1 Equus quagga
ACCTGTCCCTCTGGGTGTAGACTGAGGGTGGCCCTGCCCCTCTGGGTATAGACTGAGTGTGCACCTGTCCGTCTGAGTGTAGACTGAGAGTGGCACTGTACCTGCGGGTGTAGACTGATTGTCTCAGCAGACGGGCAGGTAGACCGCAGTAGATTAAAGATGTGTGCTATACCCAAGAAACCACTCAATAACAAGGCAATTACAACTAGCAAGCCAAAAAGGAGACAAAACTGGGTTATTTTAACAACATTTGATGGGTATGCTGCCATCCTGTGACCTGCGCTTCCCTGGGCCTGCCGACCAGTGCCCAGGGCCTGGAACCACCCTCCTACAGAACAGGTATGGCCCCTGTTCGTCCTCCTTTTTGGGAGAAGCCTTCCCTGTCCTGGGGCCATGGTCTTCCTTGCACTGCTTCAGTGTGAGCATCCTGAGCACCCGACCAGACCACCAGCACCTCCACCCTGGGTGAGAGATGGGGTCTCCACCTGCAGCAGGAGAGGCTGCACACCTTAGCCTGGGAGGGACCCACTGGCCCTGGGAGACCAAGCTGCGTCTTCTCCTTGTTATTAGAAAACCTTTCTCCAACCCATGCCCTGTGCAGAGTCCTCCCTGGGACCCTGACCTGTAGAGGGTGCCGTGGGCCGAGGTCTGGGGCTTCTCCTGTGGGGGCTGTGAGGGTCTTTCCAGCCTCTGCGTGGTGGGAACCTTCACCTGAGACTGGTAGCTGGATCTTCCTGCTCCGTAATGCTCAATCCAAAAAAGGCAGAAGAGAGACAAGGGTACAAGTAGCAGATGGGACAAGTAGAAGCAAATAGCAAGACGACAGACTTAACCCCGACGCTGTCAACACTCACGTCCAACGAGACTGGTCCAGAGACCCTGTAAAAGGCAGATGTTTGCGTGGGGTGGAGAAGCAAGCCCCAAGCGTGTGCAGTTCACAAGAAGGCACTTTAGATGTCCAGAGACAGACGGGTGAGCTGGAACGAGGTCGCCGTGTAACCAACCAGAGCGAAGCTGCGGTGACTCTGTTAGCAACACGTAAAGTAGGTTTGGGAGCAAAGAATCCCGCCGGGAAAAGAAGGTCATTTCATCATGACAAATGCACCCATTCGTCATGGACATTACAAACCTCATGTTTATGCACCTGATAACACACCTTCGAAACATAGGAAGCAAAACCTGATAGAGCTGCACAGAGCAGACACGTCCACAATTATAGGCAGAGATTTCCCTTGCAAGGTCTCAAACCAATGACATCAGTTTTCACCTTGAGAAACTAGAGGAAGAGGAGCAAATTGAACCCAAAGAAAACAGAGGAAAGGAAGTAACGAAGACCAGAGTGAAAAATCAATGACGCAGGAAACAGAAAAACAACGGAGAAACTCACCAAAACCCGAAGCTGATTCTTTAAGAAGATAAAAAAAAAAACACCCTGATAATCCTCTAGGCAGACTGATCAGGAAAAAAAGGAAGACACAAACGACCAATGTAGGCGACATCACTGAATATTCTACAGAAGTTAAAGGAAAATAAGATGATATTATTAAAAATTTTATGCCAATAAATTTAACAACTTTGATGAAATAGACAAATTTCTTCAAAGACACAAACTACCAGAAGTCACTCACGAGGAAGTAGATGGCCTAAATCGCATAATATCTACTAAAAAAAACTCCGCATCCAGCTGGCCTCGATGGGGAGTTCCACCAAACACGCAGAGGAAATAGCACCAATCGTACACAACTCTTCTGGGAAACCGAGCAGGACAAGTACTCCCAAATTCATCCTTCTGCTCTCCAGAAGCTCTGTCAAAAGAATGAAAAGGCAAGCCACAGAGTGGGAGAAAATATTTGCCAAGCGTATATCTGATAAAAGATTGGAATCCAGAACATATAAAAGAACTCTTAAAACTTAACAATAAGGAACCAGCAGCCCAATAAAACAATGAGAGAACCAGACAGGACACATGGTGGCAAATCAGCACGTGAAAATGCGCTCAACATCATCAGTCACTAGGAAAACGCAAAGTAAAACCGCAGAGAGACTCCACTACATACCTAAGAGCGTGGCTGAGGTGACGGAGGCCGCCCACAGGATGTGGAGGAGCTGCCAGGGGGCATGGAATGGCACAACCACTATGGAAATCAGTTTGGGAGTTTCTTAAAAAGTTAAACATTCATCCACCATGTGAGCCAAACTTCCCACTCTAGGGCATTTACCCAGGAGAAAGGACGGTGCGTGTCCACACAGATTCAGTTACGAAAGTTCATGGTGCCTTTACTTGTACTAACCCGAGACCGGAAACAACCCAAATGTCCACCAACAGGCAAATGGATAAGCGGTTGTGGCGCATCCATGCCACTGAGTCCTATTCAGCAAGAAAAGGAGTCAACTATCGATACACAGCACCACGGATGAACCTCAAAATAGTCACACTGAGTGAAAGAAGCCAGGCAAAGAGTCCATTCTGTGTGATTCCACTTATGTGAAACTCTGCAAAGTGCCAGCTCTTCTGTGGTGCCAGATTGGTGTCTGGTGGGCAGGGGGCACGAGAGAACTTCTGGGCAATAGGCGTGTTCCCCACCTTTATTTCAGTGCCGGTTCACAGGTGCATCACGTGTCAAAACTCATCAAGTTGCAGACTTCACATGTGTTTGGCAGTCTTGTCGTTTATAGCTCCACGAAGCTGTTGTCAGAAAGTGTTGATGATTGCCAGCATGCTGTGGGACAGTCCTACGCTTTTGCCAAGTAGGAGTATGTTATGAGCATTTCCCATGCCACCAAAAATTCTGCTTTTGATGGCTAAATACCATTCCAGCCCATGGATGCATGGCAATTTATTTAATCTCTTTTCTTGTCAGTCATTTGGGTGGTTTGCCTACTTTTTACTCATTTAAATGACACCATGATAAACACGTTATTACATAAATTTTTGTAAATTATCAGATTATTCACGAAAGCTGAATGGCCAGAGGTGGAATTATTGAAGCGAAAGTCTAAATTCGGGTGTTTCGTGCCCCCTGCAGGTTCAGGATTCGGAGCTGCCACCAAGGCGATGTGCATCGGCATGCGGTACTGGCGGCCTGAGCGGCTGGAGACCCTGATCGAGGTCAGCGTCGAGTGCGGCAGGATGACCCACAACCACCCCACAGGTGAGGCAGGCAGCCCAGCAGGGCCTGTGTGTGGCTCTCTGCCCGACAGACTGGACCGGAGCCTCACGCAGTCACACACTTTGTTTGATTGGATATTTGCTGGCAGACTTGTGTTCTTTAATCTTCAGTTCTGCTTAAAGTCTGTTTTCAACCTCGAAGCAGGGTTGGCGATAGGCGTGGTAATGTTGGAGGAACTGTGTCAAGGCAGGACTCCTCACCGGTTTTGGCATCATTCACATCAGAATGAAAGAGAAGGGGGAGCACCAGTTCTCCGCAGGAGGCTGGGGTCTGGGTGGAAGCCACTGGAGTTAGCGCTGGTGTCGTTGTGTCAGCAGCCCGGGGTTGGGCACCGTGCTGTGCCGGGGCTGGGGCTCGCAGACAGACAGACCCCTCCCTGGCTGTGTGAGCTGGACCGAGTCACTTCACGGCCAGTGCCTCTTTTCCTCACCTGCAACATGGGGATGATTATGGAACAGGAGCCGTGCCTACCTAGTGTGTGTGGGGACAGAGTGAGTGGAATAGAGAACTCAGCACACGCCTGCCACACTGTGCGGGCAGCGGGGCCAGCTGCGTCCTGGGATTTCCCATCACACATCCATCACACGGGGGAGGGCAGGCGGGCGGCCCAGCGCCTGACTGTGAGACATGACTTAGAAAAGCAGTCAGCTCCTAATTCTAAAAAAGAAGGATGACTTGACACTCTTATACCTGTAACCGCCCTTAAATCATGGCCAGCGGGGTGACGTGCCCCTCCCCAGCCCCCACGCGGTCTGGAGGCCGCCAGCTGCTCTCCGGTGACTGCGCTCCCCTTTCAAGGTCACCTTTGGTGTCCATTTTAGCTGGTGTCGCTGGCCGAGGCTGCCAGGGGGCCCCGTGTCCTCTTGGAAAGCACGCTGACGTGCAACGCGGCTCCTGATGAGTGGATGTCACAAAGTGTGCCGATGAGTTCACCCGGGCGGTGACAGCCTGAGCCACGAACTCCACAAATAAGTCCATTAAATGTTTAAAATTTAAGCAGAGAGGCGTACAGTTCCACCAGGCAGCATCCTGGGTAGTTGGAAAGGAGTCAGCGCTGGGCATCTGCTGATTAACTGGTTCAACTAGGAGCACAGGAAACATCAAAGCCTTCAAACACGAAAACGTGAGCATTTGGAAGCAGGATGATGAGGACAAGAACCTGGGTTGAGAACTGGAACCTCTGAAACACTGGCTACGCATTGCCCACTCTAGTTAAAGAAACGTTGTTTCACACGCTCAGTCGTTAAATAGTCTGTATTTCTGGGGTGATGACTGAGAATGTCTTAAGGGTTAGTACAGGGAAGTGCATTTTAACTCCACTCGTCTTTTCGAGTTTTGAACCACCTCCGGCAGCGAGTGTCACAGTTTTTACGACAGTGTACATCGTCCTAGACCCCGGAGCTGACACCCTCCGTGACAGGAGGCGGAGGGAGGGCAGGTGGTCAGGATGGTGACTGAACCCTGGGTCTGAGGACGAGACCCTTATCCCTGCCCTTGCGTGGTCCGTACCTGATGCCTCGTGGAGTGGCCAGCAAGCCACCGAGGCGTCTCAGGGTGGTGGCAGTGCTGTCTCTTGGGCAGGCGTGGTCTGCGTTGCCCCTCACCGTGGCCGGCCTGGCGGGCACTCACTGGTGCCTAGAATCATCTCAAGGTGGGTATTGTACTCTCTGTGCAGAGAGGAAATGGAAGGTCCAAATGCTCAAAGCAATTGCCCAGGCTCCATGCCCTGGTAAATGGCGCCTCTGGCATGCCAGAGCATGAGTGTGGCCCAGGTGTCATTGTCCCTCTCTCCCCACTGCCCTCCAGGCTTCCTCGGGTCCCTGTGCACAGCCCTGTTTGCATCTTACGCCATACAAGGAAAGCCGCTCGAGCAGTGGGGGAGGGACATGATGAGGACAGTCCCTCTAGCGGAAGAATACTGCAAGAAGACCATCCGGCACCTGGCAGGTGAGCCTGGCCTCCGTGCTGTCACCCTGGCCTGGGCCCATGGAAGAAGGGCAATCTCAAATCACACTCAGATTCAGACAGACCCAGCTCCCTGGAGGTCAGGGTCCTTCTCCCCGCCTGAAACCAAGAGCATCCCCCTGGGGTCCACGTGAGCAGGCTGACCCACAAAGGAGGTCTGAGGAACTGCTTGGCCCAAGGGCAGCACCCACTCAGGAGGGCCCCAGGCATGCACGGGGGTCCACGGGTGCTGGCCGCTGCGTCCCCATCTGAGGCTCCTGCCGAGCCCCGACCCCAGCTCTGGCTGCAGCCAGTGAGGAGTGGGGTACGTACTAAGGTTTAATTTTCCATGTTGTCCTCAAGTAGCCCATTCTTCAGCCGGGGGGAGGGACGCCAACACGGACGTCTGCTGTGCTCCTTGACCTAGCAGACAGCTATGCCTGACCCCGGAGACTTTCGAGTCTCCCACATGAAAACCAGACAGAGATCCGTGCCCACTGATGACACGTGCCCCCAGGACCCTCTGTCTGTCTGAATGGCTTGCACCCTTTGTGGCCAGGAGTGGGCCGTTCCTCAGCCCGTGCAGCAGAGCCTGATGGCATCAGGGGGCTGCGGGCGGTCTGGGGAGCAGTCACGGGCCTCCTGTGCTTGTCTCCACCTGCACCGCTTCCCACGGGTTCCCCGAGGTCCCTGGCCTGGCACAGAGGCCACAGGACCAGGAAGCCCACGGCTCTCGGGCTGCGTGAGGAGTGCAAGCAGCTCGTGCGACCTTGATAGTCTGAGGTCGTCAGGAGACCTTCTAGAACAAGTTCTCTGGTTCGTCCTGGAGGAGAGGGAGGTGGAGGCCTTGAAGGTGGAGCACTGAGATCTGCCTGGACTGCCGGCGGGTCTGCAGTCATGGCTCTGTGCTGCGGTGCCCCAGACGCAGACAGCACAGCGGGGTCTGTGGCCCATTGTGAGCCAGTCATGTCCCGCGGGCGTTCTGGCCGCTGCCCACCCCACTGCCCAAGAGGGCAGATCGAGTGGGCGGGAGAGTGGGATGTGCTCGCCCAGAGCCAGGCTGAGGGACGCGGGGCCCTCGCGGCTGGTTCCCAGACGAGGAGCGCCACCTCCCCTCATCTGTGACCAGTGTCGCTGCCGCTCCCACTCATTTCTGAGTCAACGTCCTCTGCGCCAAAACACCTCGGAAAAGTTGGGTCAACACCTCTGGGCTTGGATGTCAAGCTGTTCACTAGGAATAATGAAACGCCTCTCCCTGCACTTTGCAGGCACAGACTTGAGTTAATGAAAACACACAGGTTCAGAATTTTCAAGAGAATGTGCTTCAAAATACTGCGATTGCTACCTTAGTTTCAGAATATAGTGAAGTGATTCTTTGAGTTGCTTTTTTCCCCATCTCCATCTTCGTTGCTGTTGTTTCAAAGTAGCTACAGATTTGCACATTTTCGAATTTCTGGCGCAATCACTGAGGCCGGGTGCAGGTTCTGCCCGGCCCCGCACCTTCTGTGCCCACAAGGTCGCCAGCCACCCCCTCGCCCTGCGCCCGGTGGGGGCCGTTGCGTCCTGCCCACCATGTTCTTTACCTTTAGAGTACCAGGAGCACTGGTTTTACTTTGAAGCAAAATGGCAGTTTTACTTGGAGGAGAGAAAAATCAGTGAAGACGTGGACAGTAAAGCCACCTTTCCTGACCACTATGACGCCGAGGAGAGGGACAAGGTAAGCCTCGCGGTCGACAGTGGGGGCGGGCGGGCCCCAGGCTGAGAAGCCGTCTGGATCTGGACAGCGTTATCGTCTTTGGAGCCCCCGGTCCACGGGGGCTGCCCAGGCCGTAGAGATGGGCCAGGGAGCAGCTGCGTGTGGCAGGGGCCACGGGAGACCCCTTGTCCCTTGCGCGGCTGGGACTGAAGGTACCGCTCAGTGGCTCCCTGCCGCGCTGTCCTGACAGCCCGGTGACACTCTCGCAGTCCCGGGTCCAGCTCCACTTCCCATCACACTCTGCAGCCACCGACACGCTGTCGTGCTTGTTCGTCTGCGACTGTGTCTGAATGCTGGAGCGTGAGCGCCTTGGGAGGTGCCTTTCCTTCCCGCCATGCGTCCCTACCCCAGGGCGCTGCCTGCACACAGGTGGCGTTCCACACGTGCACGGCCAGCACATGAACAGCCATCTGTGGGACGAGCGCCGGATGCGGTGCTCTGGTGCAGACTGTCATGGTGCCAGTTTGGCCGGTGCCTCTGACCCAGGCTCTTTCCTCAGACCTACAGGAGGTGGAGCTCGGAGGGGCGAGGGGGACGGCGGGGCCACGACGCCCCCATGATTGCATATGACGCTCTCCTGGGAGCCAGGAGCAGCTGGACGGAGCTCTGCCACCGGGCCATGTTTCACGGAGGTGAGGCCCCTTCTCATGGCCGTGGGCTTCCCGGCACCGTGACAGGACGTCGGGCTGCAGGCGTGAGGCCAGCCTCCCCAGCCCCAGGATGTGTGTCCTTCTCTAGACTGGGCATCAGTCCCGGCGTCTGGAGCACGGGCATCACAGGCCGCAGGCAGGTCACGGCATCCCCAGGGTGGCCCGTGCGAGTCTGAGCTCAGAGAGTGTGGTGCTCAGGGTGGCCTGGGCGGGGGGCCTATCTCCCTCTGTGCAGCGGGGCCAGGGGCTCAGATCCACTGGGGCTGGCTGCACAGAGCTCTGCTCTCTGCGATCGCCAGCACCTCATCCGGCTCCTCTGCAGACTCTGTGGTCAGAGGTTGCCCTTTGGAGCCAGTTGGCCCAGGTTCGAGCCCTGGTTCCGGGCCTGTCTCTCTGTGAAGGGAGAACACCCACCTCATGGTGCCGTTGGGACCGTCCAAAGCCAGCGGCCAGGAGCTCAGCGCCGGCCTTCCGTGGTGGCCCTCGTCCCACCACTGGGCACCTTTGCCTCCCTCCCGTGGCCGTCCTCCCTGCGAGGGTGAAGCAAGCAGGTCCGCAGCAGACGTCACCTCCTGCCGGGCATCAACTCTCTGTCAGTCTCACTGTGATGGTGACCAGGGCCCCACTGCTCTTGGTGCCAGCACGGTTGAGAGGACAGTGCTCCCCAGGGGGCCAACGGGGGCTCCCTGCTGGGGACGTGGAGGGAGGACACAGAGGGAGCCAAGGGCTGCAGGCAGGTCATGGGAGGAGGGGCCCGGCAGAAGGGGCAGAGGGTAGCAATCCGCCCAGACTGGCGCAGGAGCTGAGAGCGGGAGGTGGGGAGCGCAAGGGACAAGGGAGCCCGTGGGGATGCGGGACACCCCGGAGAGCTGGAGGGGAGGGGCCCTCGGGACGGCCGTCCTCACAGGACCGGTTCCTGGAACCAGAGAGGCGTCTGTGCACGATCGTGTCCCAGGAAGGAGGAAGAGGACCCCTGCCTGCTCTACTGGGGACAGCAAAAGCCCCCCAAGACCCAGGGGGTGCTGCCCAGAGCAGAACTGGGGCGGGGAGGCTGAGGAAGGCCTGCGCTGCCTGTCCCGGGGCGGTCGGCCCAGAAGAGTCTCTGAGCCAGCCTAGCCCTGGATGGCAGGGGTTCACGGTGACAGCCCCTTCCGCCCTGCCCCCAAGCCCCTGAGGACCTGTGTCTCCCTTCCAGGTGAGAGCGGGGCCACGGGGACCATCGCGGGCTGCCTGTTCGGGCTGCTGCACGGCCTGGACTCCGTCCCCCCGGGGCTGTACCAGGACCTGGAGCACAAGGAAGAGCTGAGCCGCCTGGGCGCAGCCCTCTACCGCCTGTCCACGGAGGAGACGTAAAGCCCTCTGCCACTTTCCCTTCCCGGGGGGCCGAGTCCGGCTCTGGGTGGCAGGGTGTCCGCAGGCAGCGCCAGAGCAGCTTCCGGCTCGCCGAGAACCCGCCTAACCGGCCACAGTCACACTTAATGCTCCCTCCTCATTTCACGGTCCTCTCGCTCCATAAAATACATTGTTTGTCCTATGAGAACGTTCTTCCTGTCCTAACGCAGACCGAGCGCATTATTGATGTCACACTGGATTTGCCACTCTCAAACCTCAAATACAGTGGTCATGAATAGCCTCTTGGACAATTAGTGTATTTTATTCTGTCGCAAAACTAATGCTGTTCGCTGACTCACTTCAACAAAACTAACCGCGACGGCTCTGCTCGGACGGCCTCCTCCATCCGCGGAGCTTCCTTCACGGTTTCTAGCTCTTAGACACGCGCTTGGGCAGCTCCCCGGCCTCTGCCGCCCTCCGGGCGTCTCGAGCTGCGTCTGCCTCTCTGCGTGTCCCCCACAAAGCAGTGGTGCCAGCGCCGCGGGGGCAGCCACCGCACAGCCTTTAACCTGCCAGCCTGCGTTTTTACTCACACTAGACCCTAAGACCAGCCTCTTTTGGAACAACTGACGGGGAACCACACGAAGGGCCCCGGTGCTGGCCCTGCCTCTGCCCTCTGTGTCCGCAGCTGTTGCACCCGTGGGGTCGGGTCCAGCCCACCCCCACTCCACCCGGGCTCGCGAACGAGGAAACAGAGCTGTTCCTGGGGCTGGGGTTTCTCCTCGAGTCGTGAGAAAGAGAACACTTGCTCTTGTTAAAAATAACCCTGGACACGATCTTTCTGGAGTGGCGTCTGGTGTGAATAAAACAGCAGTTGGCGACTGATGTGTGACATGGCGCTTGGCGGCTTGGCTGGCTCTGTCCCGTTGATGGCAGCCTCTGCTTCCGAAGGCTTGCTCCTGAGCACAGCCCACGGTCCCCAGAGCCTTGGGACCCTCGCTGGCAGATGCTCGGGCGCTGAGGCCTCCCGGGACCGCCCGCCTGCCCTCCGCTTCCTGGCCACTCCTGCTGTCCTGGGCTGTGGGGGCGGGACAGACGGGTGTGAGCCAGTGTGGGGAGGTGGACCGAGAACCGCCTTCCAGGAGCAGAAACCCAGGTAAGGCGAGTCACGCTTTTCCTAACGCGCGTCACACGAGGCTCGCCGTTCTGGGGTGAGACCCCTCACCAGCTCACTGACGGGGGTCTTTCCATTCTGCTGTGCGGAGGAGACGCCGCCCCAAATGAGCCAGGAGCAGGCGGATTAGAGGAAGGCTGGTCGCTCTCCATCTTATTGACCGTTTAGGAGAATTACATTCGCCCTCGGGAGCCGGGGAGCCATCCATTTACAGGGAGATTCCGAGTTCAAACACGCCCACCAAAATTCATAGATCATAAGATAGAAGCTGTCCCCCACTTTATTTCCCATCACAGGGAAACGCAAAAGTGGAAAAGAAAAAGCCATAAACAGGAATGAGGTGAATGCTTCACCTACTCAAACTTTTAAAATGTGACCCCTGCTGGTTTCATTTTATTATAAAGGCAGCACACGCACAGCTGCAGAGTCTCAGATGCCAGGAACGGGGCGTGTGGAGGCCGCACCCGGCTCACACGCCAGCCAGAGAAACCTCAGCCATGCTTCCTCGAGGATCCTTCCAGAAGTGTCTCTACACACACCAGGGCTGCGTGTGCACACTCGCGTTTCTGTCACACACACACACACACACACACGATTTCTCTCCACGAAGAGGAATTTAGACTACGCCATGGTTTCCTTTCGGCATTTTTCACTTAGCTGGTTTTGACTGTTTTTCTGTGTCATCATCACGCGTCCACCTCAGTCTTTTTGACTGCGGCCCGATGCTCCATTTACACGTGGAATTGTAACTGGACCCCTGTTGACATAGTTTTAAGGTGTATCCATTTCTTAAGCGACATTTTAAAATGCTGCTCCTCACGTTTACTTCAAAACATGGCTTCCCCATCTCTTCTGAGAACTGAACCTCCGCCAGCAGCACAGCGACTTTTCTTTGGGGCCAGGCGGACGCAGAGCGCTGCCCGCGGCTGGGACGTCCCGCCCCAGGAAGACTGCGTGCTGGGGCAGCCTCCTGCGTCGCCCACACTGCTCAGAAATTCCCAGACTGCAGGCCGATTTCAATTAATTCACATCCCCAGACTCTGCGTAAGAGGGTTTGCATTGAGATTTAGGTCACTTTTCCCAGTGTTTTTGTACCGGGAAGCCAGACACGAGGCAGGTTCAGCAGAGTCGGTCCCTCCTCCCCACGCAGGGCTAACTCACCTGGCGAGACTAGCAGGCTACTCACAGGGTCCACACCGTCCCGCGGCCCCGCCAGCCACGGCACACCCCCAGGGCCACCTCAGCGCTTGGCGCTCTGCTTGTGACCCCCACTGCTTGAGTGTTCCCTCCACTGTGCTCCCTCCTGGGAGGGGCAGGCAGGCACTGCTACTGCCGGTCCTGCAGAGAGGACACAGCCCAGAGGTCGGGGCCGTTAGTGAATGGAGAGGGGACCCCACTCGGCCTGTCGACCGCTCCTGCTTCTTAACCTCTAATTCAGCAGGACTCGGCCAGGTCCCTGCCTCCCCCAGCAAGACCCTCGTGGACACGAAGCCCACTTGTCACCCGCGGCCTTGCTTGCTTCCCGTCCTGTCCAGATGGCTTGTTTTCAAACACACAAAAAGTCACAAAATTGCCCAAAAACTCCCACATGCCCCTCACCCACTTCGCCAACTGCCAACACCAGGCCCATCCACCTTATTATTGTCTCTTGCTCCCTATACACCTCAGACATGCACACGAACACACACAGAGATACACACACAGAGAGCTACACACACACACAGATGCACACAGAGCTACACACACACACAGCAGGAGTTGTAAGTAGGTCTTGGGGAGCATCCTGCTCACTTATTAAATCTCGGGGCCTCAGCTAGCCTGGGTTGGACAGACGCCCCTTTCAGAGCCAGGACCAGGCTGTGAGGTGCAGGGGCAAGACCGTGGGGGACCCCAGCCCAGACGGCTGCTTGCCGTTCTTTAGCCAGACTCATATCCAGGGAAACACGGAGCTTCACGCTCTCTGACTCTGACTCATTGGCACAGTTTCCACTGTGAGCTACCTGGTCACTAACAAACCTGGAACAGACACCTGTTACTGAGCTTGACTAGGAAACAGTTGCTGTTGACGTGCTGCTTCCTGGTTCTGACCAGCCGTCAACAGCAGCATCAGCCCTGTGGGCTCACTGTGTGACAGCCACGTGGCCTGCTGTCAGCCGCCCCTAGGTGGGGATGGGGTGTCCCAGGAGGAAATGCAGGGACTGCCTGGCCGCAAAGGCGGGAGCAGAACAGGAGGCAGCCCAGCTCTCATTCCGGCCCCTTCTGAGCCCATTGGTGCCTCTAAAGCACCTGAGGGGAGGCATTTATTGAGCGCCTGCTGTGTGTGGGGCCCTGCCAGGCGCCAAGGTGTGCAGGCGGGTCAAAGGGAGCGCTGCCCTGCTGCCTTTACTCCCCGACTGCGGGACGGGCCTGCTGAGGGAGGGGCCTCGGTGGCCGCAGAGCCGTGCCAGGGTGGCGGAGGGAAGAGGCTTTGTGAGGCTGGCGGGTGTGTGCTGGTGAGTGGCAGAGCGGGGGCAGGCCAGGTCGGGGTCAGCCAGCGCCCGCTGAGAAGGCAGGACGGAGAGTCGGGGCGCAGCTGGCCAGGATGGCCAGGGAGATCTGCAGGGACTGGGGGATCTCAGCCAGGGAGGGCGGGGTCTGCCGTCCCACCCTGTCCGTAATGCCACGGGCGCGTTCAGCTGGTGGTCAAGGCAGGCCCACATGGAGGCTCCTGTGTCCTTGTATTTTTGAGTGACCTCTCGCCAACAGAGCTGCTGACGGGGCTAAATTAGGACTGTTTACTGCAGGCCTCCTGTTTACACTGGCCCCTGCGAGAGACTATTCGGTTCCCGGCCTGCACGGCTCCGCCGCGTCCACCCCCCAGTGGCAGGGGCAGGTCACTTGGCGGGACAGCGGCTGAGAACAAAGCCAGGGACCCTGCGACAGTCCTCTGGGGAGCGCTGACAAGACAGAAGCTCGGCCTGGAGGAGCAGGCCCATGCTGAGTCCTGCCCAGCCTGACCTTACTGCCAGCTCTGGGCAAAGTAGCTCCCTGCCCGCGGGGCTACATTCTAGTGGGGGAGCGAGTCAAAAATATGCATGATGTGTTTGAAACTGTGCCCGAGTCCCAGACGATAGTGCTACAGCAAGGGTCTCCCAGGCGGTTGTGTGTTCAGGGGGTGACCTCAGGATGGGGCATGTGGAGCCCGAGGGCAGACTGTGCTAAGCAGAGGGAATAGCTTGCACAAAGGCCCTGGGGCAGGAATGAGCTAGGAACTGAACCATGGCCAGTACAGCTGGAGCGGTGCACAAGGTGGGGAGAGCAAGTTGGGGTCAGAGGGCCAGATGGGCTGAGCCCGTGGGCCTGGAGACCAGGGCAGGATGTCCCTGCAGGGAGGGCAGGAGCCCAGCTCAGCAGCAACAACGGACATGGCTCGGAGGGTTATTGTGACACAGATGTTGTGAGCACGCAATGCACTACATCTCGCAAACAGAACGTGGTGTCCATCCAGTGGCAGGGGCGGCCCAGGGAGAGCAGAGATAGCCATGGAAAAAGCAGGCCGAACTCAAGGAGGAGCGTTCATCCACGATGGTTGTAAACACACCACTTACGGAAGGAGGCCGTGCAGTCTCCCTTTCTCATCACAGCCCCGGGATACTGTCCTGATCTACCACGCCTCATGATGGCTCGCAGGCGAGGCCACCTTGGCAAGGGAGGGCTCACCCGAAAAAGAACTTTGAGGTCCAGCTAATCCCCTATTCCTCAGCCCATAAATCTTAGAAAAGCATCCTGACCTTCTCTGGGAGTGAAGACTTCTCCAGATGATTGTGAAAGCATCTGGGAACTTTCTGAAACTCTACCCGTGGGCTGTAATGCGCGCCAGTGGGGCTCCCGTGGGCAGCGAGGGGCAGATCTGCGACGCTGCGGTTTTGGTGGCTGTCAGCTGAGTGGGATGCTGAGCAACGTCGTACTTTAAAGCTGGCCAACAAACCTCCACGTGGCGTGCAGGCCCCGCGCTGGCCGAACAGCTAAACCAGGTGCAGGACCACATGCCGTCAGAAGGACGCGTAGCAAGGCCAGCCCAGGGCGTGGCTCCTCTGGTGTCACTGTCACAAAAGGGCACAGCTGTGCTTCCTGGAACAGACGATCAGTGTCAGGACTGTGGCGTGGGGCTCATGGGTGTCCAGACGCTGAGACAGACCGCTGGCCGACGCCAGAGCGAGCGATGGCGTAAATCCATACCGAGCTTCGTGTCTCTCCACTTCTTCCAGATTCGCCTCGATGGCGACGAGAGGCTGATGGGCCTCTGCTGCAGCTGGGTTCTTTGTCCTTCCACCAGATGGTGGGGCGCAGAGGCCGGCAGGCATGGTACGTGAGGTGGCACTGAGGTCGCACGTGGCTGATCCTCATGGCCTTTCTGCAGACATCAGTGTCCCCTAAGCACGTCGTCAGTGTGGCTATTTCAGTCACCTGAGCAACTCAGCCCGCAGAGTCATGAAGATGATTGAAATGACCAAGGCAGCCAACGACTCGGGGCTGGGTGGCCGGCCATGTGGCCGGCCGTGTGACTGGCCGCTCTGGAAGCTCACTTGTCTCCACCTCAGACCCAGCGAGGCTGCTTCCGGTGCCTCCTGGAAGCTGGAGTCCTGGACCCCAAAGGTCCACGTGGCGTGAGGTGCTGAGATCCCCATCTCAGCCACTGCAACCCCTCCACATTCAGCTGGGATCTCCCACACACATGTGACAATCAGCCTGCGAGGCCCATGACCAGAGCCCTTGAGGAGACAGGAGGCTGGCCACACAATGCTTAGCCACAGGGGTGTTAATTCAGTCAACAAACACTGCGGGCCCGCCATGTGCTAAGAGCTAAGGTCCCCACTCTGTGTGAAGATACTCACGCAAGAGAGCAGAGATGGAACTTCAGTAATTAGGCCGAGAAAGTGCCTCTGTGCTGAGCACTGCAGAGCAGCGCAGAGGACCCAGCCCGAGGGTCGGGAGGATCCCGGAAGGGGCGTCTGTGCCGAGACCTCAGCCAGCAGGAAGGAGGGAGCGGGGGTAGAGGCACGTGGATGGGTGGCAGGCTGCACGGCGGGGCCGTGGTGAAGGAGGAGAGTGGGCGGGGCCGTGGTGAAGGAGGAGGGTGGACACAGAGAGTGGCTGGGGTCTGTGGTCCTTTTGGCAGGAGGGGCCTGGACCGGATCCTAAAACAGCGGCAGCCGTGTCTAGATGCGGCCCCCGCTGCAAGAGGCAGCGGGAGACAGGAGGGGCTGGCGAGGGAGGCGGCAGGAGCGGATTCCACACCCTCAGGCTGAGGGCCGCAGAGCTCGGCCGCCCTGGCTGTGGGTGTGGGGACAAGGACGACTGTGTTTCTGGGGCAGGAGGTGCCACGTGCCATGGTAGGAAAATGGGAGCAGGGCTTCGGGGGTCCGGGGTTGAGTTCAGCCACGTGTGAGGTGCCTGTGAGGCCCAGATGTCCGGCCAGGACCGAGGTCCGGGCAGTCTAGGGGCGAGCCCCCTGGCGTTCCGTGAAGCCGGGCTCAGACACGTCCCAGGCCCAGTTCTGCACATGTCACTGATGGTCTCCGCGGTTACATGGCTCAGATACGGGGGGCTGACGACCACCCCGAGAGACAGAGATAAACGTGTGCGCACAGAGCAGAGCGCCCGGCCGCAAGGGAGGAGCACCCAGCAAGGCCAACCCGGAGCCTGGGGTGAACCCCCAAAGCATCTGGACGCCCACCGTCTCGCATGCCTCTGGGGAGTGAGGAAGGGCTGCCCACTGAGATGCCACTGGGCTGCATACCACATGGTGACACTGGCTCACTGCAGAGACGTGGTGTGTGGCAGCCCTCGGTCACAGGACCACCTGCGCTGAGCACGGATTTTGTCGCCCCAGCCCCAGGGACGGACGCCACGCCACCACCTCGCCGGCCCCAGGCTTCCTCACCGCGTCTCCTGCAGACTACCTTTGACAGGCGGGGAGGGAGCCGTCAGGGACCCAAAGGAACACCTGAAATGCCCTGGCCTAGGCCACCAGGTGCCCGGCATTGGCTGACGCCCTCCTCCGCAAGTAACAGAGACTTCCGGTCGCCTGGGCAGCCCTCGGTGAGGTAACGGAGGGAGGACGTATGCAGACGCCCGGGGGCGCAGTCGTGAAAGCGGCAGGCTTGGCATGATGCAGGCGCCACAGATGTGTGTGGCCTGAGAGCGCCAATCTTCTCAAACAGATGTGTGTGGCCTGAGAGTGCCAATCTTCTCAAACAGATGCGCCAAAGGCTGTTCCAGCAGCACCAGGGTCGGCCACCCCTCTGCTCCCCCGTCCCTGATGCTGGCCTGGGGCATGTAGGGAGCCTGGGTGGCTAACGGCTGCAAGGACACAGCCTAGCACCTTCCCGGGGAGAGCACCTGGTGCTCGGTGCACCGGACAGGCGTCCTCGTGCCAGGGAGGGTGCAGCTGCACCCTGGGGGTCAGCTGCCGGTCGTTTCTACGCAGCTGCTGTCCGGCGGCCGGGCCGGCTCCCACTACCTGGTGGCTTGGGAGTGGGTTCAGGTTTGGGTTTTGTTTGAGGAGCCTGATTCCCCACATAGGTGCCCCACACCCACGGCCGTCCGAGGCTGGGAGGTCTCCATCCGTCCCAGCGGTGCTCAGAGCAGGGTCCCCGGGCCAGCAGCCTCGCGGCTCTGGGAACTTGCCACAAATGCGAGTTCTCACCCCTCGCAGACGGACTGAGTCAGAGGCTCCGGGGGTGCCGCCCAGCGCTCTGGATTCTAAGGAGTCCCCCGGCGCTCCGATGTCCACCAGCGTCCAAGGATTCCTAAAGCAGCCGCTTTCTGTCCGAATCCACGGCATCGAGGCGAATTTGGGTTCTCAGGGAGCCTGAGAGGCAGGGGCCCAAGGTCCTGCTGATGGATTCTCCTGCGATTTGCTGTATGGGGTCGCATTCCCAGGCACCGGGTCGGCCAGTGGGCTCACCCGAGGACGGGCAGGTTGCCTCATGAGGAACCGTCCACACTGAGCGGGGATGAGGCCGGGGGGTGCGCTGTGGTCCCCCCATCACGCCAGCACAGTGTCCCCACAGCCATGCGAAAGGACATTCGTGTGTGGCTTCTGACCAGAGGACTCTTTTTCCGGAAAGAAGCGTAAGTACAAAATGTGTGCCTGCGTGTCGCTCGGCCTGTTCTCAGTCTGTGGGGCTCCCGCAGCGCATGGCGGGCACGGCGGCCCGGCGGTCAGCTTCACAGCACGAGCACTTCCCTGGGCTATTTTCCCATAAACGTGACGTGCAGCCATTTAAGCAGCCCACGGGGGACGTCCAGGGTGCTCCCAGTGTTGTGGGATCGTAGACGACACGGCGAAGACCTCCCTCCCATACTCTTCGCTCTGCGTCCCATTTGTCTCCTGGGCTGCCGGGCGCATCTTTACAAGCAACGCTCTCCTCTGAGAGGTGGGAGGCGGCTCTGCCCCTCCAGGGAGGACCCCACGGCTGTGACACTGTGGTCGGCAGACACGCCCCTGGCCGCCAGGCCGCTCAGAGGGGGCCTTTCAGCCTGGACGCTGGGCTGAGAAACCCCTCAAACACCAGAGACCCCGCCCCCAGGAGGCCTGCAGTGGCTGGGCAGGGGTGGGGGAGCCACAGCGGCCTTGCTGATGAGCGTCTCACGGACAGGGCTGTGTGGGCTGGGCTCAGGGCCTCTCAGTCGGGGTTCTTCTGGGACTGTTTTCAAAGGGGTTCAGGAAGGCAGGTCCCAGCCGGGGCCCCCAGCTCTCTTCCCCTCCTCTCTGTAGCCAAGCCCACCCCCTCCCACTCCAGGGGTCCACCACCAGGCCCAGCGGCTCCTGCCCCAGGGACACCCCCACACAAGGCTGCGCCCCCACCACCCCGTACACCCCCCAGGGCCTGGCTGTCTCACTGATCCCTCAGAGGCTTGGCTCTGGGGACCCCACGCCCGTGGGACTGAGTCAGGATGTAACTACGATGTGAACCTCATTTTTCATACTTCAAGTCAGAGACGTGCACAGACCCACACAGAGAATACAAATCCTTTATGCTGGCTTTTTCCTATTTGTACGAGCATATGACTGTTATTTAAAAATGTAAATACCTTTGATATGCAAAGCATTTTTCCACAGTGCTCTCACAAATCTATTTAGTGTCGGCTTTCCAAAGGCCTTTGCGAAGGAGGACATCGGGTCAGAAATCACTGCTGCTTATCAGAGAAGGGAACGATGACCCACACAGGTGGTGGGTGTCCCCAACTTCCCCGAGACGCACTAGACCCCCAGCCTTCTGTTACTCCCCCTGGACTTCTTGGGGTATTTAAAAATGGGGTAGTTCCGTAAGAAATGTCCTATGGAGTCACCCTGGAAAAAATGATGATAAAATCTGTAACAATTAATTTTTTTCCTGCAGCCCCAAGAATGGCAAGATCTGCAGTGACAAGATGCCCATCGACGCCCAAGCCCTGAAAAGGAAGGTCAGCAAGGCGACATGCCACCTGGCCGCCCACGCCATCCTCAGCAGCCTGCTGCTCTATGTCACCGACCACGAGGACAGGCCCTGGGGGCTGCCTCCCGCCAACAGGGCAGAGGGCGGGGGGAGAAAGGTGAGCTGCACGCCAGAGCCCCAGGACGCCCACCGGCGGCCCACGCGCTTCCAGCTCCTGCAGGCCAAGTTCATGGGCCCTGGACGGGAGCCCTGTCTCAAGAAGACCCGGGAGGTAGGGAGGCTGATCTTCAAGGACAAGCAGGGCCCCAGCAGGAGCTTGGTGACGGCCACCATCGGCAAGCTCCTTGAGAAGACCCGGGAGCCGATCCATAGCCAGAAGCCCCGGTGGGGCCCGCCTGCCGGGAAGAGCACCGTGAAAAACATCCTGAAGATGTTCTTGGCTGCAGAGGAGAAGGAGGCTGCGGAGAAGCCACCCGCGGAGCGGCCCAGAGCTGCGGGAGGCCCCCTGCCGAGGACAGCGGGCAAGAGGAACTCAGTCCTGTCCAAGCTGCGGGAGAAGTTCGAGCAGAGCGGCTGTCTGTACTCCGAGGCCGGCGTGTTGCCGCTCCGCACGGAGGACCGAAAGAAGAAGAACCTGCGGAGGACGAAGATGCACCGGCCTCAGGCCCGCGTGCTCTGCATGGCCACCCTTGCCAGCACCTGCATCAGGACGCCCCTCGCCCGCTTTCTGGCCTGCACGGCCGAGCCCGTGCCAGCCTTCAGCATCGCCACTGTCGTCTGCGGCCCCAGGAGCTGGCTGTCCCACTGCGCCAAAATCAGCCGCTCAGATCTGGGGCGTGTGCCCAGACCAGCAACGGGCACGTCACCCAGTGTGGGGGAGACGGCGCCTGGTGGGAACAAGACACCAGGAAAAGGGCGGCTTGGTGGGGAGTGCTCAGGGTTCCCAGCGCCCATGACCACAGCTCCCAGGGACCACACGGGAACAGTGTCCCCCAGAGCAGGGCCCGAGTGTGTCCCTGAGCCAGCCCCCTCTCCTGCCTCCCGCAGGGGCGAAGCTCTTCCTGGCCGCAAGCCCACCACATCCCCACTGGCAGCAGCCAGCCCAGGGTACATCCAGGCAGCAGGAGGTGACAGCAGGGGGGCCCCCCAGGCAGAGGGCACTGCAGACAACACCTGGGGGATGAGAGGGGCAGGGGTGGCCCCCGCAGTCACATTGACTGTTTGCAGCTCGGAGGATGAAACAGAAAGATCCATTTCAGACTCAGAGAGAGACCCCCTCTTCGCCACCCAGAGGAATTTTCCAGAAGAGAATGTACCAGGACGTATCCCACCGCTCAACATGCACGCAGCCCAGGCCGCTCAGCGCACTCAGCCGGCCATCGAGCCTCCACAGATAATGGTCAGACTTCCCGTTGTCCACGAAATGCCGCCCCCTCATGCCACGCCGCCAAGGGCACCAGGTGGTGAGGACCAGCGTCCTGGTGCTCTGGGAGGAGAGAGTGCGATCGGAAACACAGAAGCGCCGTTTCCCACCACAGAGAGTGGAAGCCGCGGCCCAGCCACAGCCGGACTGAGGGAGCCCCCAGGTACGCGGCAGGGCTACTGGGCAGACCCCAGCCCCACGCCCCTACAGGGGGCTGCCAGCACTGATCGCCACCCCGCCGAGGCAGTGCCAATGCCGAAACCATGGGCAAGTTCCCCTGGAGGGAAGGGACACGAAGGCGGCCGTGGGAAGCTGGACCGGCATGAGGCTCGAGAGCACGTTTGCACAGACGCTGTTTCCGAGCTCACCTGTGAGAAGCAGCAGCTGCCAGAATCAGGGGCAACACCACCCCGCGATGAAGGCGCCCCATCACGGTACACCACAGCATCGGAGAGCCGCCCAGGAGGGACCCGCTGCTCTGCCTCTGGCTGGCAGCAAGGGCCGGTTCCCAGCGAGGAGCACCGGGCGGGCGGCCCCGCCCTGCTGGCGGCCTCCCCCAAGGACCGGACAAGGTCCGAGAGTTTGACCTCGACGGACAAGCACATCCTGCATGAGCAAGAACACGGGCGGGCCCCACTGCCCGCGTCTGCCCAGCCCCTGCTGATGGCCGAGGAGAGCACTACCGGCGGCCTCGGTGAGCACAGACCGTCCTCCTTAAATGGACGCCCGGAACCAAGCATCAGAGCCCCTGGGTGGTTGACTGCTGAAGGGGCCAAGAGTCACATAGCGCCAGCGCCCGGTGATGCCCTGAACCCCGAAAACAGTGTGGCCGAAGAGCGGAGGGCTCTGCACAGGGGAGAGCGCAGCTTGTCAACATGCCATGGTCTCCTAGCGGAGGACCTCGCTCGAGAACCCAGCCGCCCCCTCTTCCTGGCGCCCGGTCGGCCCTGGGAGCCCCACAGCAGAGCGGCACAGAGCAGCATCCGCCAAGACTCAGGGCCACGGCGGCCTCTGGCCTCGGAGTCCCCGGCAGAGCCCCAGGCCGCTCTCCCACTCAAGGCCGCTGGCACCCAATCTGTGCATGATGATCCCCTCGCGTGTGTTTCCAATGAATGGGCAGCGCGCACGGCGAAGGCGGCAGGAGGAAGCAGGGACACCATGTCCGCGCAGGCCAGCCCTGCGGCGGCTGACACCAAGTCCCTGGGGCCGCCCTCAAGTCATCCCCTGCCACAGGGACGCCGCACCAAGGGGCCGCCCCACCACACCTCGGGCAGGGGGCCGGCGCCTTCTGAGCCCCAGCAGGCCAGGAACGAGGACCGCGCCGCATCGGGAAAGCAGCGTCCTTCCAGCGCGGGGCCTACACCTCAGCCGTCCTTGGCGCCCTCGACGGCAGCAGAGGGCCAGCAGGTGGACAGGGCACCTCAGGAGTGTCCCAACCTCCAGGCGCGCCCGCAGATGGCATCCTGCACGCGGGCCGGTGTCCTGGAGGAGGTCAAGGTTGGGGAGAGGCCACAGCCACAGGCAGGCCGGGGGGGCCGGGAGGACGGGGCCTCAGGGCCTGCAGGACTGGCCGGTCCTGGAAAGGAGGGAGCAGCTCCTTGGGGCCAGAATGGCACAGTGTGTTGGGCTGAAAAGGCTCAGACTCGACCCAGGGATGAGCGGGCAGTGGAGGCCACGGCCACTGAGGTGGAGACGCCCCGGCTGTCAGCTGCGAAAGGCCTGGAACATCTGTTCCAGCAGCGGGGGAGGCGTGAAGAGGAGCCCGCTCGCGGACACGGTGCGCCCACTGAAGAGAGCCAAGCACCTTCCCCCTCAGAGAGGCTGGGGCGCCCGGCACGGGCCCAGGCCGGCAGGATGGCCCCCCACGACCTGGCGCGGCCCACAGGTGGCTCGGCAGCAGTGGCACCCATTGCAGGCGATAGCGGAAAGTCCCAGGGACCGGCTCCCAGGGGCGCCCAGGGGGCACCCAGAGCGCCGCTCAAGACCGGAGAACGGCGGCCTGGGGCGGCTGAGAGCCAGCTGTGTCCCCGCCCTGAGCCCACCCGGGGCTCTGCAGGGTCCCCACCTCAGCCTGGGGGCCGCCAGACGCCCGGCGTCCCGGCCCAGGAGGGGCCCGCAGACATCCCCAGGGCAGCTGAGAGCCAGCCCCGTCACCACCCTGAGCCTGCCCGGGGCTCTGCAGGGTCCCCGCCTCAGCCTGGGGGCCGCCAGACACCTGGTGCCCAGGCCCAGGAGGGGCCCGCAGACACCCCCGGGGCGGGGAGAGGCCCATGGGAGCCCGAGCATCGCCGGAGGTCAGCACGCTCGGCCAAGTACCGAGCCCAGAGCTTCTGCGACCAGAGGTCCTTCGACCTGTCCTTCAGACCCGCCGCTCTCAGGGCCGACGCCGCGGTTGAGCCGCAAAAGTGAGGCCCCCACCCCGCACCGCCTCGTCCCACGCCCCAGGCTCCACTCCTCGCCCGAGTGTCGTTTTCCCTGAACAGTCGGCCTGTGGTTTCCTGTCGCTCTGACGGCACTCAGCCCGGAGGGTCCCGGCTCCAGGACTGACACCCCCAGCATCGCGAGCCCCGCGGCGCCTCGGCCTCAGCGCTTCCCCGCAGGAGGTTTGAACAGCAAGGACGAGGAACAGACTCGGACACACAGGCGTTGGCTCCAGGCCCCCTTGTGTCCATGCGTTCTCCGTTTCATCGGAGGCAGCCTCACGAGGGTGTCTGCACATGTCCATCTTCTCACTGAGCCAAGAGCTGTTTTTAGCACTCAAACGTGCGGTGCTGGACTTTGCATGCGTCTGTCCTGTCCCATCTGGGGGGCCCAGGTCAGCTTCGGGCTTTTTTTCTGTCATTTTGTTTTGTTTTTATATTTTCTTTTTTGAGGAAGATTAGCCCTGAGCTAACATCTGCCACCAATCCTCCTCTTTTTGCTGAGGAAGACTGGCCCTGAGCTAACATCTGTGCCCATCTTCCTCTAGTTTGTATGTGGGATGCCGCCACAGCATGGCTTGATGAGCAGTGTGTAAGTCCATGCCTGGGATTCGAACCAGCAAACCCTGGACCACTGAAGTGGAATGGGCGAACTTAACCGCTGCGCCACCAGGCTGGCCCCCAGCTTCGGGCTTTGAGTGTCTTCCTCCCCTTGTGGGGTCATCTGCAGGCACAAGTGTGGCCGGCCTTGGACTGTGGCCCCTGCCTCGCTCAGACGCAGCCTGTGCGGCCCCCTCGACGTGGTCTGGGGAGGTGAGTCGCCCACCAAGTGCCGAGTCAGGGCCTGTGATGCCAATGCAGGCGCCGCCCACGTGGCCCCACACGTTCTGGAAGAAGGGCCAGGAGCCTCGGTTTGCTGCAGCGACTCCCAGGGGAGGACCGAGTCCCTGACCCCACCCAGCCGCATGACGGGCAGGGAGGTGGAGTTAGGGCACTGGGGTCCGGGGTCGGGCACCTCCTGTCCCTGCTGAGCACGGCCGGCACCCGGGCAGCTGGGCCGGAGCAGAGCAGCCCGCAGGACACGCCCAGGTCGCTGCAGGAGGGGACGATGCAGAGCGACGATGGTCGCCGTCAGCTCTGCGGTTCCATGTGCCCCGTCCCAAGGAAGCTCTCGTTTGGACACTGGTGCGAGGAGGAAAGCGACACGCCACACTGTCTCTGTGCTTCACCGTCATCTCAGCAGCCTCTGTGGGGCCTCTGAGTCCTGCCGGGATCCTGGTGTTGTCGCTGATTAACGATGCGAACGCTGGCTCTCTTGACGGCTGCTCCTCTCCTGAGGGGCACACGGGTGTTTCCCGCCGCAGCCTGAGACCTCACACTGCTCCCGTCTGCTCCGTCGCTGAGATAATGTGTTTCCAGACTAGAAATTGTGAATTGTGCACAGCAGTGAAGGTTAGGAAATAAAAGCCATCAATAGTCACACGGATGACCAGCTGTCTCTTCTAAGGCCCAGACACAGCTGGGACCATGTCTGGTGTGCGGTTTAAAAACCTGATGCTGGGGCTGGCCCCGTGGCTGAGTGGTTAAGTTCGCGCGCTCTGCTGCAGGCGGCCCAGTGTTTCGTTGGTTCGAATCCTGGGCGCGGACATGGCACTGCTCATCAGACCACGCTGAGGCAGCATCCCACATGCCACAACTAGAAGGACCCACAATGAAGAATGTACAACTATGTACCGGGGGGCTTTGGGGAGAAAAAGGAAAAAATAAAATCTTTAAAAAAAAAAAAAAAAAAAAAAACCTGATGCTGCAGCGCACGTGTGTTTTCAGGGGCCACGAGGTCGCGTTTGAAAACCAGACGTGTGTGCTGCCCGGTCCACCCTGCGGACACACCAGAGCCTCGGGGTTTCCGGAAGGAGCCGCCGCTGGGACCCTCCCCACGGCCCAGCTCTCTGTTCTCGATGACACCCTCCCTGTGGCAAGTGGATTTCTGCTGTTTGAAGACCCAGCGACGTTTGCAGCTGAGCGACCTAAACAATCTGCTAGTCCTGGGGGAGCTTCCCCGACGGGTGCCATGATCTGAAGGACCATTTTGAGGAAGGTCTCCTCCGAGTTAGGCTTTGAACAGACGCTCAGTGAGAGCGGGCTTTGTCGGTTTCCGTCCTGTCCGTGGCGAGGCCGGGCGCTGTGGTGTCTCCTCCGTCCAACGTGACAGCTATGCACGTGACCCGAGTGGCCGAGCTTCCTGTGGGCTGAGTGGAGTCGTGAGGTCCCTGCCTGCCAGCTGTGCCTCGTCCAGGGATGGGCTCGTGTCCTCCGCTCTCCCCTGTGCAGTCGGGCAACTGATTTAGAACCGAGCAGAGGGGAAACTCCCCCAAGTGCAACAGCAGGCGCAGCTGAGAGTGCCGTGGGGGCGCCCGGGGTGCTGGGCTGGACCGCGGTGCTAGGCACCCCTCCAAGGGCAGTGATGGGACTGTGCTCTGGGCCTAACCATGTGGGTGTCAGCCTGGCCTGCTGGCTGTTAGCAGCACGAGTCGGCGTGTGCGACACGCACGGTGCTGCCCCGTGCCCAGTGTCTGGACACGTGGTTGAGGACCCTGACTTCTGGGAGTGGAGCCGGGCAGGCGCCTCCCCCACTGCGTGTCGCTCCTGCTCACAGGGTGGACGGGGCCAAGGCCACTGGTTTGGGTGCTGTTCGTTCCACCTCTGCTGGGAGGATGGGGTGCCCGTCTTCTCAAAGTGCGGCTGTGGGGGTCCAGGTGCCCCCTGCCCAGGAGTCTCGGGAAGCCAGCACCCAGACTTGGGGTTGCCTCCCGGAGCTGCAGAACCCAGGAGGCTCATGAGACGAGTGCGCAGGGTGGGCGCACAGGCCCGCAGACGAGGGGGCTCTCCCAGCCCTGCTGACGGCACCTGCTCGCCCCCAGGGGCGTCCTCGCTGCCGCCGGGATGGGGACTTAAGATGGGCACCATCTTATTTATTTTCTTTCTTTCTTTTTTTTTTTTAAAGATTGAAACCTGGGCTAACAGCTGTTGCCAATCTTCCTCTTTTTTTTTTAAGGATTGGTACCTGGGCTAACAACTGTTGCCAATCTTTTTTTTTTTTTTTCTGCTTTATCTCCCCAAACTCCCCCTGTACACAGTTGTATATCTTAGTTGCCGGTCCTTCTAGTTGTGGCATGTGGGACGCCGCCTCAACGCGGCCAGATGAGCGGTGCCATGTCCGGGCCCAGGATCCGAACCCTGGGCCGCCGCAGCGGAGTGCGCAAACTTAACCACTCGGCCACGGAGCCGGCCCCTCTTTCTTTCTTTATACTTTGTTCCACAAAGCACTCGAGGCAACATTTGGCAAAGACCACGAGGACAGACAGAGGAGATAAAAATATGTTCACTGGGCGTTCCCTTTTTAAAATAAGAAGCAGTGGGGGTTGTTGCTATTTTTACATAGACCAGAAACTCTGCTGGAGGAGGCACAAGTGGTATGATTTTAAGTGTTGGAAAAAATGGTCAGAATCTCCTCCAGGCTGCAGCTTCAGAGAACCACCTGCTGAGCCCCGCACATCTGTTAGGTGCTGCCCGCTGAGCCCCGCATGTCCGTTGGGAGTCGCCCGCACGTCCATTGGGTGCTGTCTGCTGAGTCCCTGCATGTCCATCGGGTGCTGGTGAGCCTGTGACCCAGACGGCAGGCCCCGGCTCAGCTGCAGGGCCTTGCCCCGGATCCACCAGACGGCCACGGGTAACACCACCCCGAACGCCGTTCCCCGGGCAGCTCCACAGAGAAGAGCCGAGAACGGCCGTGTCCGAGGATGTGACAGAGGTCGGTGTGTGTTCACGTGACACTAAGACCCTCCAGTCGGAGGAGAGCTGCTGGAGCAGGGGTTCACTCTGCACACACGGCCGTCATTTCCACAGACGGCGGCCCACGAGCCTCCGGGGGGACATCACTGCAGAAGATGGTGGGCTCCTGGACGTCGGGACTTTAAATAAAACTAAGTAAAAACAAAGGATATTTCACATTAACCTTTAGGTGGCGGCTTTGATGCTTTGTGTCCACTGACACCTCCTGTCAGCTCTTTGCGGCTCCTCCTGGTCACAGACCCGTCTGTGAGCCACACGCACACTCCCTGAGGGGACCCTCATCCTTGAAGACTCTCCAGGTGCTTCTGTTTCAGACGCTTCGCCCCAGAAAGTCGTCATTTAGAATTTTACAAATTCAGTGTCGCTTCCTTGTCTTTCTAACGAGGCGTCTTTGCTGTTTATCTTTTAACTATGATTATGTATTTACCCACAGCTGTTTACTCAGCGTTACCCTCCTTTGTGTACTAAACACCTCTAAAGTGGATACCTTAGGAAAAAGTTACTGGGGCCACCCCCACGGCCTGGTGGTTGAGTTCGTTCGACGTGCTCCACTTCAGCAGCCTGTGTTCACTTCCCGGCACAGACCTACACTTCTCATGGGCGGCCATGCTGTGGCGGCAACCCATGTACAAAACAGAGGAAGACTGGCACAGCTGTTAACTCAGGGCAAATCTTCCTCAGCAAAAAAAAAAAAAAAAGTTACTAAATGCATTTTCTTGTATTCTCTCTTTGGAATTTTTACTAACATTATTCAGCTGGAAATAATTTCATGAAAGGAAATAAAATACCTGCTCATCACAGATCTCTTCCTTGCCTCTCTGAGGGGTTTCATGAAGGAGGTAGGAATTTCATGTCAGAAAGCAGCTGTGGGGCCTGGATCCAGCACAGCATGTGTGGCCGACCCTGGACGGCCACGTGTGGGGAGAGTCAGTCAGCAAGTGACAGTGGAGGAGGCTCCTCCATCCTCCAGGAGGCCTCACTGGGTGGGGGGAGAATCCCTTGGGGGTGCGGCTGTGCTTGGGAGCAATAGGCAGGCCTTCCCAGGACACCCTGGGCCCCGGGAGAGAGGGAATAAACTGTTCTGTGGGCCAGGTGGGCTGGAGCTGAGCACCCCCCGGGGACGCCAGGCAGACGGCCAGGAGAGGAACGAGGGGCGTGGGGGGCCAGGGGTCGGGACACAGCCTTGCGATGCAGAGGAGCTACCGTGCCCGAAGCGAGGGGAGCTCGTAGGTCTGCATGAGGGCACCGAGGCCGTCGGAGGGGGTGACCTGCACCGCGTCCTCCCAGAGCGGCTGGGCCCGGGGGCTGAGCACTGTTAGTGGGGTGGGTTTGGGGAGCCCCAAGCCCTTCTCGTCCCGAAACCCTCCTTAGTGTCAGGAGCTACATGAGATGACGTCACCATGTCCCCCTCCTTCCACTCAGGGCCACTCACGGAACTCAGAGAAACACTTGCTCGTGTTTCCTGGCTTGTTATAAAGGATGCGCGTGAACAGCCAGATGAAGAGGCACGTAGACCGAGGTCCAGAGGTCCCTAGCACAGAAGCCTCTGTGCCGGCCGAGCTGGGGTGCGGCGCCCTCCTGCACCAGATGTGCTCGGAGCCCAGGAGCCCCACCCTCCCAGAGTCACCGCACCAGCATGAACTCAGGTGTGGTTGGAAGGGGCCTCTTACGAACGACAAACCCCATCACCCAGGGATTTCTGAGGTCTCAGGAGCTCGGTGCCGGGAACCGGGACAAAACCCAAATACATTTATCTTATTAATCGCAGCATCTCGGGGCCACAGGCCGTGTCGTCCTGGTCCCACAGAGAGGGGGCTACCTAACTCCGCAGATGGCTGGTCCTCTGGAGTCTGCTCCACCAGGGTCGTATTGTAATCACAGACTTGAAGGAGAGGGTGAATCTGCAAATCTGTGACTAGAGGAGGATTTTTTAAATCTTTCAGAAATAAAGACAAAAGAAATCACTCAATAAAATACTGGTTTCCATTGCTCCCTTGATCGGTAATGACGACAAGGAAACAATTAAAATAATGAATTTCTTACCTCCCCGGGCTCTGACAGCCGCAGCAGGCCGTTTAGAGTGCGTTAAAAACAAGACAGCAGGCCCAGTGGAGTCGCTTATGCCAGGCCCCTGTCCCCAAACCGAGACCTAACCACAGTTTCAGCTCCCCCAGGAGCGGAGCCGGCCACCATCACTCAGGCATCACCTGGTCAGCGACTGCCAGGTGGATAAACCACCTGATGGACCCTGGCCAGGCCCTGCAGGAAAGTGACCTTGCAAGAACCAGCCTGCCTTTTCTGCCTGGAATCACCTGCTTGTTCCTCCCCCTTCTGCCCACAAATGGCTGCTTCTGGACGGCTCCTTGGGCTCCTTTCTCTCTGCCAGAGTGGATGCTCCCCGACTCACGACTCGTTAGATAAAGCCAGTAAGATCTTTAAGATTTTCTCAGTTTAATTTTGTTTTATAACACATATGACTAAAACAAAACAATATACGGCAGGAGGACGAGGGGAGGCACCCCAACGGGAAGCCACCCTGCTCCCTCAACCGGAAAAGAAACTGGCTTTGTTTCAGAGTCTAGAGGGGCCCCAACCCAGCATCAGGGATGCCCTCAGTGGGCAGACATCAGTCCTCACGTGGCCCCAGGGTTGGAGAGTTTTCATTCTGCAGCCCCTACAGGGAATCCTGGCTCCCCTCCACGTGAGCCCAAACCCAGGGCCGGCCTCCCCAGGCTGGGTCTACATTGGGCCCATCCAGTGCCACTCGCACGCAGACAGGCGCTCCCGTCGTCCTGATAGCCAGGGCGGGGGCCCAGTGGGGCTTCTGTGGCTTCTGGTTTTGTAGAGAAGGGTTACTCGGGGGCCGCAGGAGGAGCAGAACCAGCCAGCAGGCTCCTTTCTCTCCCACTGACGAGCCTTCGGCCCCTGAGCACTGCTTCCTGGTCCCTCTCCGCGGGCGCTGCCTGCAGTGGGTCGTCTCCCACAGCCAGGAGCCGGGAGTGGTGCCCCCGGCCGCCCAACATGGCTGGCATGGACACGGCCAGTGTGGACGGTGCCCACATCGGGACAGGCCACTCTGCCTGCACACACACTGTCTGGTGATCAAAGAAATGGAATCAATACAATACTGATCCTTCAAGCCGGCCACCAAAAGCCATGTTCGTAGGAAAACAGTAACAGCAATTACCTTCCAGAACATGCTGAGACAGGCACTCCTGACAGGCGCGGGCTGGAGCCTCCTTCCGAAAAGTGCCTTAGCAAGTGTGGGTTCTCAGCCCCATCGTTCGACTTTTTTAGGAATCATACTAAGGAAATAACATTTCTTTTCATAAAAATGTAAGGAACAATCTGTTGGGTGTGGATTGTTCGAGAGAGGCACGTGTGGCCCGAGTGTGCATCCGCCGTGGGACTGGCTCAGCGACGGCTGCCTGTCTGCCCCTGAAACGTGCGCGTCACCAAATTACACTGAAAATGATCTTGTGAAATGGAAAACGTCTTACCACTTAGTGTTCCAAACCCAACACAAAACAGTAGATGAAACATGTCAGATTCCTGGAAAGGGAAGAAGACGGAATAGAGCGCACGGAGGGGCGAACAGTGGCCGCTGCGGGGGTGAAGCTACAGGCAGTTCTTTCCTCGTCTTTCTGTCTGTCTCTGTTTTCTAAGCTAATTTAAATGCATTTGAGACACGGTCACGGTCGCGGACACGGTCAGGAGCCGCGTGGACCTGGTGCCTCTGTCTGCAGTCCCTGACTCTCCCCGGTCACCACACGGCCCGGCCTGTCTCCATCTCCAAGCTGGGGCCGCTGGTCCTGCTGCCAGGTTGCAGGCGGGCGGCGGGCATGGGGTCGGGGTCGAGGGCTGGGCGGGCTGGGGTCTGACCGGTCGCAGAGGACACATTCCTGAGGGCGCCATGGATGGGGCGGGTCCAGCTCGACTTTCCAACCCTGACCCGGCTCACGCGCACGAGGAGGGGTCCCGTGCCCTCGCCCATCTGGGCGCCCACCTGTGCAGGGGAGGTGCAGGATGGCCCAGGGACGGGACTCACGCGGCCATTGCGCCCATCACCCGGCAGCCAGGGCCTCCCCAGTGACCCGGGTTCTGGGAGTGATGGAGCCGTGGCCACCAGAGGGCACTGCAGGCTCCAGGGACTCACGGGCTGCCGGGCCAGGCCAGCGCTGACATCCGTGACCCGAGGGTCAGACTGAAGGGAGTGAGCCAGTGGCCGACCCCACATGGTGAGTGCGGCTGTCACCTCAGGAGATGCCCCTCCGTGGCTCAGCCTCCTCCTCCCTCCCCTGGCCGGACTCTCCAGGCAGCTGCGGCCCAGCACGGGGCTTTACTGCCCAGGGGCTCCCTGGGACCAGGACAGCGCCCCACAGCCAGCCACCGGCCTGGAGTCCTGCTGTGCCCCAGACTGGTTACATGGCCTGGGGAAAGTTCCCTGTGTGTGCATTCGTGTACGCACATGTTGGGAGCATCTGGGACGGGGAGGAGGAGAGCCCTATGTGTGTGTGCATGGTGTACAACTCAGCTTTCTCCCCTGAAGTGAGAATCAGAGAAGTGGAGTCTGCCCTGTGGGCTGTGGAGCGCGAGGCGGCCCCAGGCATCGGCGGGCGTCATTCCTCCCGCGGGTGTGGTCCTCCCGCGCTCTGAACACAGATGTCATTGGAGCTGCCAGGCCAGGCAGGGTGGTTCCTTGCTGTGGCAGACAGAAGCTTCCCAGGGCTGGCCTTGCATACCCAGCTGACCCGCTGGACCCTCCGCGGGAGGCGCTCCTGCCTCTGGCCCCGTCCCTCTGCCCCTGACGGGTGTCGGTCACGGGGTTTGCTCTGCCATCCCCTTAGTCCAGCTTTCCTGTCTGTGAGAGGGTCGTGGGTGCCAGGGTCCTCAGTCAGTGTCCCGGGGCCTCAAGCTTCAGATAAACAGGGTCCCCCAGTGAGAGGCGAAGCTGTGGTCAGACCCACAGACCAGCGGCCTGGTGCCCTTCCAGCCACGGACACGAGTCCTCCCCCATGTGGTGGGTGCAGGAGTCCCAGCCAGCACCCTCTGTGGGACAAGCGCGTGCGGCCCTCGGCTCCTGTTTGCGTCCCGAGGAGGCGGCCCTCAGGTTCTCTCTCTGGAAACTCTGCTGTGGGGCTGGCTTTCACTGCTGCCGAATTCTTAGCTCTCTCCAGCTCGTGACCGGCTAGGGTTCCTTCTCCACATCTTTTCTGAGAAAAACACACCTGTGGGAGGGGACCCACTGTAAGTCGCAGGCTTGTTCCCGGGAGAACCAGACTTTATGCTGATACTCTCTGTTCCAGACGTGTCTTCCTTCCATTGGCTTCAGCAGACGAGGTTCAACGGTTGGTTCGGCACGCACCGAGGAGCCCGGTCCCGCCCGGCTCTCACCAAGACTCGAGACCCACGCGGCCCGCAGGACACAGGCTGTCTGACCCTCGCTACGTCCTTCTCCACACAGAGGGCTTTCTTCCCCAGGACCCTCACCCACCAGGCCAGAAAAGCATCCAATAGAGCTCAAAGGGGAAGAGAATCAACTGAAATTATGTCTCGAGTACCTCCCAGCGGCAGAAAGTTTAATTTTAAACCTCCCTTCCCGACTGCGTGGACGGACCTGGAGGACATCACACTGAGTGCAATAAGCCAGACACGAGAGGACCAGTGCCTGTGATGCTACCTGTGGAAGGTCCCTGGAGCCGTCACAGTCAGAGGGACGGAGAGCGGATGGTGGTGCTGGGGCGGGGGCAGTCGGTATTCAAGGGGACAGAGTTTCAGTCTGGGAAGATGAAGGAGTTCAGAGGTCATGACAGTGGTTACACAACAGAATGCACTTGACGCCATTGAACTGTGCACTTAAAACGGTTACGATGGTAAATTTTGTGTTACATATATTTTACTGAAATTTAAAAAGGAGGGAGAGGTCACGATGCAGCCCTGGCACTGATGGACAGGAAGCGGCTGCGTCAAGGCGGGAATGGAGAAGGGACAGGAGGAGGGAGGGGAGGCCACCACGGTCCCTCTCCTGCACTCGAGTTTGGGAGCCGCCGAGAGCCTGCAGCGCCCGCGTGTGGGGCAAGGGGCTGGGCCGGCGGGCTGGAGGTGGTTGTGGCGAAATGTCAACGAGCCTCTAAAAGTAAACACCCTCCCGAGCTTCGGCTGCTCCGGGCCGCTTGCTTAATTTTTCTTTCTCCAAGCAGTGTCTCCAAACACACTGTGGGGATAGAACGCGGTTATTTTTTATTGATTCAGTTCCTTTGGGTCACTGGGAACAATTTGCTTGACTCTCTACTTGCAGGAACGGGAAGTGCACGAAATTAGCTTTAAGCTTCTTTGTTCCTGAGGCCCTTTGCACATTGTCAGTCTGTGCAAAACCCTCCGAGGGAACCGGGAAAACCTTTAAGACGCTTTTAAGAGAAGTTCAGAAACAAGAAAGAAAGCTTCTCACCCCATCTGGTTGACTTTGACGGCACATTTGTGCCAAAGATTACGCAGACGATACTATTTCGCTTTCTGAGAAGCAGCTCAACAGAGAAGAAAGAAACACGCTGGTTGGTAACGCAGCCGACGTCATGAAGACTGAACATCAGCTGCAGAAGGAAGGGACTCTGGGAAACTCCTCAGTGGAAACGCCCGGCTCGCGTGTGTCCGTGGCGATGCTCCTCCCACGAAATGCACGCTTGTCTGCGGGCCGTGGACATGGCGGGACTGGGGCATCTTTAGTGAGAAATCAGCACCAAACACTGGTTACTCTTGATACAAAAACCACAGCGGAAGATGGAAGCTGTGATAATTAACAGGGGCACCAACACGGTCAAGCCCTGTGCAGGCCCCGTTTTAACACTGATCATTTGACACTGACGTCATAGGGTGCGCTCACAGATGCCCACCGAGAGGTCCCACGCCGAGAAGGAGGACAAACTGTCACTTACGGTGTGGAGCAGGTGAGCCTTCCAAGACAGCGGTGAGGGTGGAGCTGCTGCCCAAGGACGCCCCCTTCCCGCGGGTCAGACGTGGTTCTCAGAGCCGCGCCCAGCACTGCTAAGCCCACACAGGCACAGACCCAGAGAGGTGCTCGGAGGCCCCCACAGTCTCAGAGCTCCTTCTGTGGAATTCGCCAGGCTGATCTCTGCCTTGACAGTTGGGGGTCACATTTAAACAGCTCACAAATAATGTCATTCTGCTCCAACTTGCCATCATCGCCAAAATGTCTTTAATTATCACTCAGTCACAGGTGCAGTGAGCCGGTCACAGCAGAGCGTCACCCAGACGTCCTTCTACCTCTAAGAACTACATCCAAGGACACCTCCAGGGGGCCGAGCGCCAACAGTGTCAGGCGGCCTTTAGACGGAGAGTGCAACGAGAGCAGACAGTGGGGTCGGCATCTCTTGTGCACTTTTCCATAGATTCAAAGTATTTCATAATTAATTTTCACTCTTGAGAGGAAAGCATCTGGACCATTTTATCATCTAGGGGTAGCCATTTAGCAGATAAACATATTTTGGCTTTTTAAATATTTTTCAGTCTCGGGATGAACTGGGCGGTGGGCAGGAGGGCAGGAAAATCACAATTATAAACTTACGGGAGTGCTTTTAGTTTTAACGTACGTCACGACCTTCTCCTCTAGGGCCCTGGTACCAGAGAGAACACACTTCTGCGGGCACACAGCGCTGGGGAGTCGCTCAGGACCAGCTCGAAGCCTCATCGTGTGGCCTTGGGACTCACCTCGACCTCAGGCGCTCACTTGGACCTCGGCCACGTTGCTGAACCTTTTTAGGCCGTGCTTTCGTCGTCGTCCGTAAGAGGACACCTGGATGACACACCTGAGGAGTAGCTGCGGGGGCGCCCAGGGCTCCCCAGGAAACGCCAGGTCCCTCCGCAGCCTCGGCGCAGGCGGCCCCTCTGGGACCTCCCAGCTCTTACTCCAAGAGCCCAAACCAAGAACCGCTGAAGCCCCTCGCGCTGCCGGCACTGGGAGTGCGGTGGGCACGAGGCCGTGGCTGCGAGTCTACACTTCACGTTATGACCGCCCGCGAGGACCAATGCACGAGTCCTCGGACCACGCGGCTCTTGAAAGAGAAGTTCCAGAAACGACGCGAGGACTGCCCCCAGCAGCCTTTTCCCTTCCTCTTGTCCCGCTAACTCGTGACCCTGCTCACGATGGATGGCTTCAGCGTGCTCGTCAGAGTGCGCTGCAAACATCCCAAATCCCCACGTGTCAAAGGTCCTCATGAGAGAAAGCAGATGCTCACCTAGAATTATTCCACGGCCTTCCGCTGAGCACGTGAACGAGCGCACGTGGACAAGGGGGATGGGGTGGAGGCAGGAGGAGCCGGAGGCCCTGAGGCCCCGGCGGTGAGGCCCTTGCTCGGGCTGCAGGTCTTCCTCGGAGCCTGGCTGCTCTGTGCCCAGGATCCCCACCCCTTCCACAGTATGATGGACTGGCTGGAAGTGGTGGCAGCCGTGGTCACCATGCCAGCGGCCCCCTGTGCTTCCAAGCCCTGCGACAAGCCCTCCCCGGTAGGATGTGATGAGACTTCACACGTGCCACTTCTGGGCCGATGCCGTTAGGAAGCAGGGACCAGCGTCACCTGCCCTGCCCCCAAACCACCCCAAAGCCTCGGGGGCCGGACGGGCCACAGGAGGAGGGGCCTGTGTCCCTGAGTCGGCTGTGGAAGCCGGATTCTAGCTGTCACAAGTTGCTTCCGGATCCTAAGTGTTTGTCCACTACCTGTCCACGGCCGACAGAGCCCCGGCTGAGATGAGGCCCTGCCTTGTCCAGGTCGCCTGGTCTCTTCCTCAGAAAGAAGCTCTTGCTGAGGCTCCAGAGGGGGCCGGCGTGGCGGGAAAGGGTTCCTGTGCAAACAGGGGGTCAAGAGGAATCCACCGGGAGCAGCACACTCAGAGCACAGTCCCTCCCTCTCTGTCCCCGATAGCCCACGCCCCAGCACCATTGGTTGAACGTTCTCTCCTTTCCCCACTGAGCTGCAACTTTTGCCATTAATCAAGTTTTCAGATATTCTGGGGCCCATCCCTGGATCTCTGTTCTGTTCCATCGGTGCACTGGGTTCAATAGACAATTCATGTCCCAACAATTCACGTCCACCCAGAACCTCACACTGTGGGTCTTTGCAGATTAAATTAGTTAAGAACAGGTCATCCTGGGGCTGGCCCAGAGGCTTAGTGGTTAAGTCCACGTGCTCCACTTTGGTGGCCTGGGGTTTAAGTGTTTGGATCCTGGGCACGGACCTACACACAGCTCATCAAGCCATGCTATGGTGGCACCCCATGTACAGAATAGAGGAAGATTGGCAACAGACATTAGCTCAGGGCCAATCTTCCTCAGCAAAAAGAAAAAAAAAGGTTAAAAAAGAATAGGCATCCTGGATTAGGGTCAGCCCTAAATCTAATGACTGGTGTCCTTATAGGAAGAGGAGATACACAGAGGGAAGTCCATGTGACCACAAAGGCAGAGCCTGGAGTGACGCATCCACCAGCCATGGAGTGCCAAGGAGCGCCAAGGGCCACAGAAGCAGGAAGCTTTCAGAGGGAGCACAGCCCTGCCAATCCTTGATCTCGGGCGTCTGGCCTCCAGAACTGGGAGATAAGGGTCTCTGCTGTTTGAGCCTCCCAGCCTGTGGTGCTTTGTTACGGCAGACACAGGAAGCTGGTCAGCCGGTCCGTTTGTCTGTGCCGGTGGCAACACCACTGCCTAAATTATTATTTTATTTCTTTTGAGTCTTGCCGTCTGCTTGGGACGCGCTCCTCCACTTTGCTCTCCTCTTCCCGGCCTCCATTCTCTGCGTAGTCTCGGATCTCCTGACAAAACACGGCGGTTCACACGTTCACGTTTTAAAAAACGGAGGAAGAACGTCCGTACAGAGAAACGCACGGATCTCAGCACAGCGCGCTCCGGCTCTGGACGCCCGTCGAGGTCGGCACTTCCCCGCCACCACCGTGGATCAGTCTCCCGTTCTCAGGCGTCACATAAGCGAACTCCACAGTGCGTTCTCTTTGGGTTTGCCTTCTTTTCCTTATCACGATAAAATGCATTTTGGATTTTAATTTAGGCACATTGAATGGAAGTCACCCAACAATTGTTCCTGGTCTTAGATGTGGTAGAAAGGGCAAGATTGGTCACTGAGTTATCGTAGGTTGAAGATTCAGGAACGGCTCCAATTAGTGTAGAATGAGAGTCCCTTAAAAAGAGTGAGGAGCCTGGCCTGGTGGCGCAGTGGTTAAGTTTGCACATTGCAATTCGGTGGCCCGGGGTTCTCCCGTTTGGATCCCAGGTGCAGACCTACGCACCACTCATCAAGCCATGCTGTGGCAGACGTCCCACAGGTAAAGCAGAGGAAGATGGGCACGGATGTTAGCTCAGGGCCAGTTTTCCTTAGCAAAAAGAGGAGGATTGGTGGCAGATATTAGCTCAGGGCTAATCTTCCTCAAGAATAAAAAAAGGAGTGTGTGTGTGTGCACATGTGTGTGGTGTGTGCACATAGGTAAGTGCTGTTCTATTCTCTGCACAGGATGGAAAGTCTGGGAAGAACACACATACAAGTGTAAGCCATCAGGCCACTGGAACACGGGAGTGAGGGAGCGCTGAGGGCTGCCTTCCCTTTTTGCCTCAATTCTGTATGATCTCAGTTCCTTTCAGGGAGCATTTACAACTTCCTAGTCATGCATTTTTGAGGAGTGGGCCCCAGGTTTCTGGCTTGGGCAGAGATTGACTGGCGGAGCCCACAGCAGCAAGGAGCCGTGAGAGGAGCAGCGGGCCTGGGGAGGCGAGCTCAGCTTCCGGTGTTGAGTTGGGGGCACCCTCTGGGCATCTCGGAGGGAACGTTCATCCGTGGGTCGCAAAGCCCAGTATGAGAGCTCAGAAAAGGGGTGGGAGCTGGAGGAGGCCTGGGGTCAGCAGCTGTCTCCGGAAGAAAGCGGCTCAGCACTTGCACTTGCAGAAGCCTGAAGCCCCCACCCCCCCCCCTCCGGTGACGCGAGTCTGCGCCTCCCAATGCTGTGTCCTGTCCATGGGAAGCATCAAAAATCCCCAAGCCTGCGCAGGGACCCAGCAACAGAATTGACAACCACTTCTCCTCCCAGCCCAGGAAACCTCTCCACACAGGTTTTGCTGCTGCAAGTTTTATTCCATGGGTTTGTTACTGAACGAGCACTAAGCCAGAACGGGGTGCACATCATGGGCGGCCCGAAGAGACTGCGAGACAGAAAGAGCCGCGTCCTCTGTGTGGTCCTGGCACCCGACACACACACACACACGTACGCACCAGTTGTCTTCACCCAAAGGAGAAACGAAACTCCTGTCTTTTCAACAAGAGGAAGTTGCATCTTGCAGACAAGCTCATGGGCTCAAGTCCCCAGACAGGGGACCCTCCTCCACGTTCACGTTTCAAAGACTTGCTGCAGGCCCGAGGAAGCCGTCCTGGATGCAACCTGCCGAGGGGCTCGGCCAGCTTCTAGAAGCTTCACAGACGCCTCCAAGAGGAGGAGACACATACGTTGTTGAGTTTTCTAAAGGAAATGCTGGCCAAGAGGAGGGAGTTCTCACTCCCTCTTTCTAGGAAAAACTTCTAGGGAAAATTTTGAATGAAAATTTATCTGTTAGTTTTGCATTTACCCCGACAGTAAGCACAGTAATCTTGAATAAATTTGGTTGACTGACTGACTGAAGACAGAAACCTTAGAAGTTTGTGCTCTGGGTTTGAATACAATTTTGACACGGCCCGAACTTCAGCTTTGAGTATTTATTTTAAAGTTAACATTCTAAAGATGGGTTTCCTAGTGCAGACTGGTGATATTTATATTCAACACAGACTTATATTGGATATGCAATATATTCAAAACAGTGGCTGTTTCCGGCCGGCTTTGGGGGCCCACTCCCCCTTTCCTGACCTAGTACGTCTCCAGGGCTCTGTGCCTGAAGGCGGGGTCAAGTAGGACCATCTAAGGTGAAGGGCGCTGTCAACTGCGAGGGTCACAGAGGCAGGGCAGGGCCCAGGCTGTTAGAAGATGCCACAGGGAAAAGCCGGGAACAAAGGATGTTATTGTGGTTCCTCCCGGACAGACTCTAAGAAAAGTTCTCCAGGAACAAAGATCTCCCTACCTCTCGTTTAAAGAAATCTGGGTTGCCAGTTTCTATAAGCTTTCGGGATAGGAGTGGCAGCCGAAATACAAAACACCCGTCGGTGTGAAGCACAGACGCATTCGAACACGCCGTCAGTGTGAGTGTGTCGGGGGCTGGGTGTCCCGGGTGCGTGTGTGTTTGCTGGATCTGAGCGCCCCAGTTCAGGTGTAGGAAGCAGGTCTCTCTGGATGTGTAACTTTCATGTCATGAATCTGGGACGTTTTTTCTTGTTGTCATTGCTCCTAAGCTCCAAAGTTGAGAGGGTAGCTATTTTTCAACAGTGGAACTATTTCTGAATGTGACTGCATTTGGAGCTGGGCCTTTAAAGAGGTGATTAAGTCAAAATGAGGTCACTGGGGTGGGCCCTGATCCCGTATGACTGGAGCCCCTATAAGAAGAGGAGATGAGGACACGCACAGAGGGACGACCACGTGAGGACATGGGACGAAGCGGCGTCCACAAGCCAAGGAGGGAGGAACCAGCCCTGTGACACCTTGACCTTGGACGTCCAGCCTCCAGGACGGGAGACCACAGGTGTCTGTTGTCTAAGCCACTCAGGCCGGGACTCTTACAGTGGCCGGAGCTGAACAAGATGACTGTAAAACCTGGGGCTTCTGCTACAAATGGGAGAAGGGGAGAAAGGGGGTGGGCAGGCGCAGTGAGATGGGGGCGCCAACCTGCGACCTCTGTGCTCCTAGCTCGGCTGTCGGCTGTCGGTGGTGCCAGGCAGGCAGAGCCTCTTCCCAGCTCTCTGCAGCACAGGCCGCCCCCGCCCGCCCCTCCCCGTCCACCCCTCACTGTCCATCCAGACTCTGAGCAAACGCCACACCTGCCTGGGGACGAGTACCCGCTCCCGCTCTCCTCCCGCATCGAGTCTGTCCTATGAAAACTTACGGGGGTTTGCACATAACATCATGTTGTATCACAATACTTTTTCCTCAAAAAAACTGTTCACTTTCATCTATTATAAAAGTAAAACTTGCTTATGGGTGACGCTCCTATAACGTTGTCTCCAGAAGCAAATCATAAGCCTCTCGCAACGCCCAGAGCCTATAAAACACCGGACGCTCCAACTCTGCGTTGCAGGGACTGGAGGCAAAACAAGCCGAAGCCTGATTTAGGGGCTTCACCGAGGCGTCCCCTCGCTGTGTCACCACGCCCTGTGCACAGCGCTCGCGGCAGCCTGAGTCCCTCCAGGGCAATCTCCCTCCCGGAGCAGGGAGACTTTGGACCCGCCACCTCCCTAAGCCTGTTTTTCTTCTTTAAAGGTCTTCACAGAAGAAAGACTCTGAAGTGACTGCCTGCAGCACACGTGGGCGCGGGGCCTCCTCGCAGAGGAAAATGCGCCTGAGGCGCCTGAGTCCAAGCAGGAACACGGAACAGCCGGGGTCCACTGAGCGCGGTCCTGCGTCAGCGAGCCTCAGGGCTTCTCCTCGAGTCCTGTGCGGGAGGCGCCGGGACCCAGCCAGGTCCCATCCAGGAACCCTGAGCTGAGGCTGGAACCCGCACGGCCTCCGGGCCCCAGGTGCTGGCCACGGCCCTCTTGCAGAAGGTGGCTTTTCCTAAGGAAAAGGCCCACGTAAGGCGGCCATGTGGCCGGTGTGTCTTGGACATTTCCGGTCGTCGCCTGAGGGCCCTGCACAATGATTTCACCAGTGCCCGGCCTGGGCCACAGGGCAAAGACGAGGGCAAGGGCGGGCCAGGTGGGAGAGACAGTTGTTTGATGGCTCCGCCCTCAGAGCCATGCCTCCCGCATCACATCTGATTCGGGATGTGGGCATTTTGTGGGGTCACTGGAAACCTCATGGTCTCCCCACACTGGTCATGTTTGTGCCCCCAACCCAGTTCCTTAATCCCTTGCTTATAACCTCTGAGAGCACTTCTAACCTTCGAACAGCAGCAGTGCATACAGTCGAGCCTGAGAATGGGGAGGGCTGCAGGAAGAGGGCGTCCTGGGGTGGGGCCTCAGGCGGGGCTGGGGTGGCCTAGAGACCCTCAGGCCTCTCACTGTGGCCTCCCCAGGCAAGCAGTGGTCCCCTGTGTGGTCTTCTCACACAGTGGACGACAGCGGCCCCCGCGGTGCCTGGGAGCTTTAGTGCTAAAAGCGGGTTCATCACACAGCCTTGCAGGAGGGCTGGCTCTATGCTCGTTCCTGGGGGGCGTGTGCACACTTAGGTTTCCTTCCTCAGGATGTGCGCTGCCCGCTGTGGACAATCACGGTGGCCAGCTTTGAGGAAAGGGCATCCGGCCAGCGAAGGTGCCCAGGACACTCGGGGCCCTGGGTATTTGGGGCAGGGGGAGCGGTGCTCTGAGGATACAGCGGTCCCGATATCTCCTATTCCTAAGTGAGGAGCTCGGGCAGATGCTGGGGGGTGGGGACAGCAGCCCTTCAACCACCCAAGGGCTTTCTCGCTTCACCGCCCTCCGGCCAGGAACCATCCTCACCTGCCAGGCCTGGGTCTTTCTCTCTCTGGATCTGTCCTTCCTCTCTTCCTAGAGGGAGGCTCTGCTCTTGTCCAGCTTGTTTCCATTCAAGTTTCATCTGGCCCCAAGACATACTTGGCCAGAGTCAGCCATCACACTCAACCCAAGTGCACGGACGTCGGGGCATCGGAGCGACAGGAACAGCGCTGCTCTTCCAGGCGGCTGTGAGGTGGCGGTGGGAGGGAAGAGGAGTCCTGTGGCCACCAGGAGAAGGGCAGGGCTTGAGCAGCGAGAGTGACCGCACGACAGGCCGGCGGGACACGGTGGAGCTGTGCTAACAGGGCTGGAAGCCGGGGAGTTTTGGGGGTGAAAGAAGCTGAGCACAGAAGTGGGGCCAGGAGAGTAGAACCTGCTCGCAGAAATGGCGGCAGGAAGTGGGAAATGGGGTTTGGGCCCCAAAGAAAGGCCGGGGGGAGGAGGTTCAGGGGTCAGCTGCTTCACCTGGTGGCAGCCCCATGCAGGGTGGAGAGAGGGACGGAGCGAGGGGCCCGGGAGAGCCTGGAGGCTATGTGCTTGCTCCCTTCTGTAAGACCCAGCTGAGGTGGACGCAGCCTGGGCCCCAGGGACACCCCACGATGGTGAGAGGCTGTCACCCTCCCTGTGGGCTCGAGTCTGCAGAAGGAAGCACTCTTGCTGGGAATGTGCCAAGCAGGCGGGGACATGGATCAGGGGCCTTAGAAAGGGTCACCGCGTCTTTCAAAAGCAAAACCCTATGATCTGAGCTGAAAGCTTGAGTTTTCCCAGAACCAGCAAACACACAGCACAGGTGGAGCCAGCACTTGGGGTTATGCTGAGCTGAGCACCAAATTTCTAGTCTTCCAGGCTTTGGATAAGCGTGAAAACAGACAGACAGTCACCCCCAGTTCAGGGGCAGTGGCTCCACAAATCACCTTCCAGGCTCCTTGTTAGGCGTCGGATGGAACATTCCTGAAAACCAACGTTTGGTGCCCATGTGTGTTCACAAAAGCCCTGGTGCTTTCCGAGAATGCTGATAACATTATTTCTCCCACATCCGGCCATGGCTCACAGGCACTTTTCATGCGAGAGTGCATCTGGAGTCCCAGAAAGACCTTCTTCTAGAAGTGGGCTCCAGGGCACAGGTCATGTGATTTGCCTGCTGTTCTGAACCCATCTTTAAAAAAGGACCCTTGGGAAGTGGAGGGCTGAGGCTAGAAAGTACCATGAATCTTATATCCCCTGTTACCTCACCACATTTCCAAAGCAAACTCAAAACCCTCAGTTTTGGCAAATGTTCGATGGCCTCCCAGATATGAACAGCAGTTCAGACATGGTTTTCATGCCACATCTTGAAATCTCAGGGTAGTGTAAGGTGAATAGGGACCAGCGGAGACAGTCGGAGCCCAGGGCTGCCCTGGAACAGGGGGAGGCTGCCCGTCCCAGGCAGAGGCGCACAGAACTGCGGGGTCACACTGCTGCTCGGCAGCCGGAGGGCCTGGCTGACTCAGGCTCCCAGGATCCCGAACAGAAGCGCTCGGATGAGCCAGGGAGGAGTCGGGTCCGCCCCTGCCGCCTTCGCCTACGAGGAGGAGGAGATGCCTGAGCTGCTAGCCCCCAGTCAGCGCAGATGGCCGTGCTCCGGGGCGGCCCCCCCCCCGCCCCCGACCATCTGCAGGGGCAGCAGCCGCGTCCCGCGCCCCTGGCCGGCCTGCAGGCTTCCAAGGCCCGGCTGGCTGGAGAGCCGGCTCTGGTCTGGGCAGGCAGGAAGCAAGGGCAGGCTCCGTCGTGGGCGCAGGGGGACCATCATCTAATCTGTGTGGTTCTCAGGTCTGACGAAGAGCAAATAAAAAACGAGACTTGCTCTTTTACTGCGTAATACGAATAAAAATAGGGGTCATGGGTCAGAACTCTGGCCTTTGGACCTGCTGGGTACCGAGGTTTGAAGGAATCGTGGAAGAATGCAAACGATCTATTTCCTCCAACCTTAGCTCTGGACCGTGTGACCTGGGGGGGATCAGCCGCGCACCCCCAATCCCGTCCCCGGATCTCCTCCCATCCCGCCCCCGGGTCTCCCATTTTGTTCCTCGGGCCCACATCCAGGCCCCGGGGTCCCCCACTTTGTTTCCAGGGTCCCCCATCTGCCCTTGGGCCCCCCCCGAGTCCCCCCAGGCCCCGATCCCCTGGCTCCAGGGCCCCCTCCACCCCCAGTCCCGCGCTCCGCCCTCGTGGCCTCTCCCGGAGCTCGGGACGCCGCGCTGGTCAGGGGCCGGAGGAGCAGGTGCAGCCCCGCCTACGCCTCCCCACTCGGTCCTCCAGGGTCCCTCCCCTCCTCTCGTCGCCCCTCCTTCCTCGCCCCTCCCTCCCCCCTCCCTTCCCCCTCCCTGCTCTCTCCTCCCCCCTCCCTCCCTCCTCCAGCACCACCCCTTCCCCTCCCCCTCCCCTCCGGGCGCCCGCCGCCCGGCGGAAGGACTCCAGCGGCCCGCGGTCCGGGGAGACGGACTTGACCCCCGGCCTGGGCCCCTCGGTCCCGGCGGCTCGGGGCGCCCCTCCTCCCGGCATGGAGCCCTCAGAGCGCGCGCAGGCTGCGCGGGACCGCGTCCCCAGGTGGGCGCGCAGGGGCCGGGTCGCCCCTCAGCCGGCCTCGGGGTGCGGTTTGGGGATTAGGGGGGATGCAGGTTGGGGGGTGCCGGCGCCTGCGCGTCGCCGGGCTGGCGGCCGCCCCCGCCGCGCGCGTCCCGGGTCTTCTTCTGTGCCAGAGGAGGCACCGGGCGCGCTTCTCGCGGGGCCGGTGACGGTTCCCAACAGGCCGCAGCCCCCCACGCTGGTTCACCGCCTCCTCCCCGGGGGGACCCGGGGGCAGGACCCAGGGGACAGAGCAGGGCTGGGGAAAGAGCCGGGCAGGGGGACCCGGGGGCAGGACCCTGGGGCGGGGCAGGACTGGCGGACTGGGCCGGACCGAGCAGGACCCGCGGGCCGGGCGCTCTGAGCCACAGGTCGCACGTGCTTACAGGGGACTTTATTCTGGGGCTTTTCTTCTCCTATTGTAGGATTGATCCATATGGGTTTGAAAGGCCTGAAGACTTTGATTATGCAGCTTATGAAGAATTTTTTTCCACCTATCTGGTGATCCTCACTCGAAGAGCAATAAAATGGTCTAAACTTCTAAAGGGAAGTGGTAGAGTGCAGAAAAGTATGACAGGTGAGTTCCGAGCTCCATCCACCCCGCCCTCAGCAAACAAGCCCTGCGCCTGGCAAATGCGCCTGGCAGGAGGGGGTCTGGGGGAAGGGAGATACTGAGGGCAGGGGAGGGGCGTCTGGGGAGGAGGGAGATACTGAAGGGAGGGGGGGGGTCCAGGGAGGAGTGAAATCCACAAGGGAGAGGGGTCCGGGAAAGAGGGGGTCAGGGGAGAGGGGATGAGGGGATAACCCAGGGCCCGGTAGACTCCAGGGAGGAGGGAGGTTCCAGTCCTTAGACCCTTTACCTGGGAGGCTGCCCTGAGCCTGGCCAGGGTATCCGTGGGGCGGTGCCAGGGACCCAGAGGTTACCAGGCTCACAGTTGAGGCTGGAAGCTTTGAACTCAGCTAGAACTCACCCTTTGAAGGTAGAGGGCGTCATTTCTTCCCTTTGACACGGGGCCTGCTTGCCAGATAGGAATGGGGACCACGGCCTTCTTTCCAGAAGAAAACTGATTTTGTGCTCCTCCAAGCGAGCTGGGTCGGGACCCTCCCCTCGTCCAACCTGTGACCAAGCCTTCCCTGCATCCCTCAGAGCAAAAGCCAGCGTCCTTCCTGGACCCCTCTCCTTCCTGCCCCAGCCCCTCCCTCCCTGGCTAAGTCTTGACTCCATGCCACCTCCCTGAGGCCTGTGTGCTCGTCTGGCATGGCAGGTCACAGCACACAGGCATCCACGCCCGTCCTGCTCTCCTGCTGGTTTCCTCCTCCTCCTCACCGTTGAGCGCAGTGCGGATCTTACTAGTTCATCAGGTTTCCCCCGCTGGGATCCAGGATCCCTCCCCATGGCAGGGCCTCGGGGTGACAAATAAAAATGGCAAGCAATAGGATATATTGGAGAATATGAGGAAGCCATTTGGTATAAACCTAATTCGGCCTGACCTTGTCTTTCCAAAAGGGCCTGACCGTGGCTGTTGAGCATGCATTGTATATCTGCTTTAGATATTGCCTATGACAAAAGCAAAAGGCCCTTGAGATAAAGGTGCAACTTCCCTCTCCCTCCGACGTTGGCATTTCCTTAAGGATTAAGCATCTTTCCTTAGGCTAGGAACTGATTGCTGCGCTCACCTGTGACCTCCCAGCTCAAGACAATAGACTTGCCTCCTGCTACGCCCACCAAGATAGCAGACCCACTACCTGCTGTGTCCATCAAGTGCTGTGCCGACAGGGCAATCTTGTGACTATTGTGGGAGGGACATTTCAATCACATGTGAAACGTCCTGTATGGGGGTATATAACCACTCTGTATACCTCACTTCCTTGGTGCCCTTTCTTCCTTTGGGAAGAAAGGCCCCAGGCCATGGTCCTCAGATTTCAGTTCAGAATAAACTCACCCAAATTTTCATTTATAGATTGGTTATGGATTATTTTTGTTGACAGGGGTGATGGCCTCGGTGTTTGTTATGTGAACAAGTGGAGTGTTTGCCTGCACCGTTCCCCACCCTGCAGACAGACAGACAACAGTGCCTATGGGGCAGGTAGTGAGGACCTTGGCAGGAATGTGCCCGGGAGCTGAGGGGACTCAGATCATTGGGGCAGAGGGCCATGTCAACCCTTCTTGAAATAGGGCATTAATGACAATTAAGGGGTGAGGCTGGGGGTCAGCTGCACAGGCTGGAGCTGTGTGAGCAGAGTATGAGGGCTGTGGGTGGTCAGACCGGAGATGGGGCAGGACCCTGTCCCGGGCCACAGGTGGGCCACATCACATGACCAGGCCAAGAGCAGCCAGCTGTAAAAGGGTTTTTAAACAAGGGGGTGACAATCAATTTTTGCCTTTAAAGGGGCTAGTGAATAGGGCGCAGAGTGCCCCTGACGCACAGCAGGTGCCCAGGAGATAGTGACATTGAAGGAGGGCTGGGTGGAGGCAGGCTGACCTGAAACTGGCTGCTTGGCAGGCAGGCAGAGCTGAGGGAGGCTGTCCATCCACACTGGACGCCAACACCGGCCTCTCCCTTGACCGAGCTCCCTCCTCCAGGCTGTCCTGATGGGGAGTGTTAGCAACAACGAAACTGTGTTTCATGAGCTCAGCTACAGGGGCCTCACAGGGCGTCCTGTGCTGCTCTGCAGACCCCTGGAGCCAGTGTCCCCTCTGCACCCATGGAAATCCTGTGCCGGTGTCTGTCCCCGCGTTGCCTCTGTGTGAACGTGTTTCCAGCAGCACATCTGCCTTTATTTTTCCCTTTTGATTTATTCTTAAAAGTTGCCTGGGTCTTATTGTTTGAAAAGTTAATACAGGTATATGAAAATAAACACAGTTTATGCACGTGGTAAAACATCTTAATCATGCTGAAAGACGTGAGTGCCGTTGAGTTCTCTCCTGCCCGCACCCCAGTCTCCGGCAGAGGTGCCCGCTGGTGACTGTCCTCACGTCTCCCCCGGGAGCAGAGTGTGCACACACACGCACTCACACGTGTACACATGCACCCACGGGTCTGCAGTTTGCTCTTAATGCAGGGGATGGCCTCCTGCCCAGCGTGGCTACCTCTGGCCTGCTAACCAGAGGTCGGTTAAAACAGAGAGTCACTACGAGATGTGCGTAAAGCTTCTGCTTTGACCTGAACTCAAGGCACCTTTGTTCTGCCCTCTTTGATTTTGTTGTGTGGTTCTGTCCTTTCGTCTCCTTTTTTCTGAATAGGGTCGGTCCGCTGATTTAAATCCTGTATCTTTCCTGCAGGAACCACCATCAATGCATTGTCTCTATTTTCCAGTATGGGGTTTCTCCAAGTAGAGTAGGAATAAAAGCAACCTGAATGCAGAATCCTCCCAGCTTTTCTGCTCCCGTCTTGGCGGTTATCTATGCCTGACTTGAAGGTTTTGTTTGTTGTTGGTTTTTTCAGGCACCTATCTCTATCAGCTCTTCTAAAAATTTAACTTGGTTTTTATTGAAATGACAGTTCTTTTTTGCTTTGGTATTTCTTTGACTTATATAATGTTCTCTAAGCTGTGTGATTGTGGTCGCCTGTATAATTGGCATAACAGTTTTGGGAGCAAATATATTTGATTCCGAGAAAGCCTTCAGCCTGGGGGATGGGGGTTCAGCGTCCAGGTGAGTAGTGACCCATGTTCTTTCAGGGCACGAGGACTCAAATTCATCCAGCGAGAAGCGTGTGGCTCCTGTGGTTCTGTGACCCAGGGTGTCACCACTGAAACTTGCCGTGGTTCCTGGGCCTGACGGTCAGGGGTCCTGTTAGCACTGGCGACGCTCCACGAGAGCCTCAGGCCTAAACAGGGGAGGACGAGGTGTCCCAGAAGTGGGAATCCAGGTTTTTCCTACCAGATGTTCTAGGCTGATGGCAGTGTAGTCAGGTCTGTGACACGCCAGGGAAGCGACGACGTGTAAGGGATGCTGGGCCCGCAGCGTGGACGTTAATAGGCAGGGAGCTCAGTGTTGGAAGCCCATCCTTGAATTTCAGCGAGCACACCTGGCAGACTCCCTCGGTCCTGTTCTTTAACCAAATCTTGCTTTTTTGGTTCTACTGTGTCTTTTATCTTTTTTAGAAGGACTTTCATCTGTCCCGTCTTAATGTCTCAAGTAGCACAATTATCTACAGATCTTGGCATTCGGCACGTCTTCAGATGACAGCTATAATGTATTGATCACGATATTTGTGGATACAATGAATGTTTTTCTTTTTCTTTGTCCGAAGCGAATATCCACCAGAAGCCCTTAACACAATGTACTCTTTCTCTCTCAACCTGAGGGACGAGGTTCGACAGACGCAGTCCCACGCCGCCCTGGCTCCTCGTCCCTCTTTGTTTCCCATCCTGGTGAAGGGACTTCGAAAGGGAAAAGCTCCGTGGCCGTGTGCTGCTTCTCGTCTCCTTCATTGTGGGTTCGGATATTAGCACCATCTATGTTAGGATAAAACTGCAAAAACATATTTTCAAGGACAATTGCCAAAAAAAACCTGGGGATTTGCTTCACCTTGTTGGGGCAGACACTTGGAAGGTAATTCTCTGGAGTCCCGCCTCTTTTTAACAAATTTCCCAACTCTTTTCCTTTATGTTTTATGCTTCTGCAAACGTTAGTGATGGTCTGTGGGGTCGCCCAGCCCCGGGGAAAGTGTCAGTCTCTGAGGACACGTCAATATATTCATTCTCTTCTAAAGAAACTGTAAATTCAGGTAAGGAACAGCCACAAGTAGCAGAAGCCTTTGTTCTCTGAAACTTCTGGGTGTTGCTGACCCGGCTGAGGGTCCCTGAGCCCTGGCTGTGCCTCGGGCACCTGGCCCAGGGCGTTGTCTCCGTTCCACAGGCGAGGGACCCGGGCGAGGCCTGTTCAGGCTCTGCCCTGGCACGTTGCCGCAGAGCTGAGTCTGACTCCAGAGTGAGGTTGACCACTTGCACTTTTTGGCTTGATGTTTTTAAATGATTGCTTTTGATTTACTGTGCGGTTCACTCTCAAGGGCATACAGTTCTGTGGGTTCAGACAAGCGCCGAGAGCCGCACGCCCCCGCCACAGGCGGGCCCCGGAGCAGCCCCTCCCCTCAGGGTGCCCTCCTGCTGCTCTGCTGACCTCTCCTCCTTCCTGTAGTCCGGCAGGCCCCGGGATGCCGCACAGATGAGACCACCCAGCTCGGAGCCTTTTGAGTCCAGCTTCTTTCACTTAACATAGCATTCTGAGATGCACCTGTGATCCTTGGAGCATCGGCAGTCCCTTCCTCGTTGCTGAGGAGCCCTTCGTTGTACGGCGCACTACAGGTTTTCTTTTTCAAGGATTGGTCCTGAGCTAACATCTGTTGTCAATCTTCTTTTTGCCCTTCTTCTCCCCAAACCCCCCGGTAGGCTGTAGGTCCTTCTGGCTCTGCTATGTCAGACACCGCCTCAGCATGGGCTGACGAGCAGTGCCATGTCCGTGCCCAGGACCCAAACCGGCAGAACCGTGGGCCGCTGGAGCAGAGCACGTGAACTTAACCACTCGGCCACAGGCCGGCCCCGCAGACTTCTTCATCTGTTCATCAGCCAAAGGGACATTTGGGATGTGGAGAGCCAACATTATAAGCTTTCACACGTGGGTTGTGTGTGGACGTACGCTTGCCTTTCTCTTGGGTAAATACCTAGGAGTGGGGTTGCTGGGCCATACGGTGACTGTATATTCAACTTGTGAGAAACTGCAAACTGTTTTCACAGCGGCTGCCCAATTTCGCCTTCCCACCGGCAATGGGTGAGAGTCCTAGTGTCCACATTCTTGCCAGCACTTCGTATTTTGGGTATTTTTTATTTTGGCCATTCTTTGTTGGAAAGACTGTTCTGTCTGCGTTGAATTTCCTTTGTAACCTTATCAAAAAGCAGTTGATTCTGTTTGTGTGGGTCTGTTTCTGGATTTTTTCTTACATTCCATTAATCTCTGTGTGTATTTTTTCACCAGTGCCACACTGTCGTGCTCACTCGAAGTCTGAGCCCTAAAGTCAGAGTGTTACTCCAATTTCTCCAGTTTCTTTTCACAATTCTTCTGGTTCTTCCGTTTTCTTTGCCTTTCCGCATAAATTTTAGAATCAGCTTGTCATTATGAACTTATTTTTCCTGGAACATTAATAGGAATTGCCTTGAGCTTCTGTCTCAATTTGGGAAGAACTGACATCTTAACGCCACTGAGTCTTCCAGCCCGTGCCCGCGGTGCTTGTGGTCTCTCTCTGCTTACCTGGGTCTTTGAGTTCTTTCCTAACGCTCGGCCTTCAGATCCTGCAGCTCTTTCGTCAGATTTGCATCTAAGTGTTGCTCCTTTTATTTCTGGTGCTATTGTAAATGAGACTATTTTCAGTCTTTTACTTCAGTGGCTTGTTGTCAGTATCTAGAGGTTCCTTTGATGTTTTCGTGACCTTCGTCTGCGGCCGTCTAAGCTGGGATGATCCCCGCCCGAGTCGGGACTGATCTGCCCGCTGCTGTTCAGCAGACGAGGATTAAGGACTCATTTGGGTTGTTCCTGGTCACATTGCCCCCTGAGGGGTCATGAGACCTGCAGCCAGACTTCAGCGTAAGTCATACCAAGTCGGTGTGAAGGTGGGCTGAATAATGAGTGTTTTCGGTAAATGTAAAAATAAAACAAAGCTTATGCTTTCTTGTTCTCATAACAGTATGAATAGACCAGGTACGGAGATGTTCTTGCCACGAGGTGACCCTCTGATGAGCTTCTGAATGGCAGAGAGGGTTTCTTGATTTTCCTTGACTTTGGCGGACGGTGCTGGAGTCTGTTACCTCCTCCTCCCGTTGTCCCTTGTCACGCCTGCGTCATCTGCGGGTGCGTGCTGGGCTCCTGCTGCCCCACCTGCCCTTCCCGGGGGGGGGGGGGGGCAGCTCGTGCTCCACGAGGCCTCCAGGCTTACGCTTTGAGGTGTCAGGAACGTCGATGGCTGTCGGTTCTGGGTGGCCTTGGAATTCCAGTTGATAAGGTTTTGTGGATACTGCTTTTCTCTACTGTAACCTATAATGTTATTCCTGTAGTTTTTTCTGTTAAATGCAGCTGGCGCCTCTGATTTTTTTCTTTTTACGGCAGCTGGTGGAATTTCACTAATTGCATGCGCTTTTATTTTTTCCTAAAGTGTGGTTTCTTTTAAAATAATGGCATTTATAATATAACATCCAAGGAAAACAACAAAGCTTTGAATATTTGCTTTGAAAATGAGCTGTTCTGAGGTTAAGTCGAGGTCACTGAGAGCATATGGCCGGCCCCAGGCTGACCAAAGGGGCTGGAAGGTCCGTCTCACAGATCTGTCCCCTCTGCCTGGGAAGCGACGGGACAGTGATCAATGGAGGAAACACGTGGTTTTGGCTTCTTTTCCTATGTTTCTGTGGTCGTTAGAACATCACTGATTGCCTCTCACATATTTATTGTCAATAAAAGTACCCCCCAGTTACAGAGATGAGCCTCAGAACAGGACAAGGACACCTGCACTAACGCCACCTGCTCCCAGCCATGTGTGTCCCGCAGGCCCCACGGCCGACACTCGCTGGTCTCTCCCCATTAGTCCATGCTCCACGTAGCTGCAGAGAGCTTTCCAGAACCCCCAGGACCTTGGGCCCTGTGGTTGCCCTGTCACCTCCAGGGCAGGACCACGCACCCAAGCCTGAGCCTGGTATGCGAGGGCCTCCGGGTCTGTCCCTCCAGCCGTCACTGTGCCGCCGCGGCTCCCCCGGCCCCTGAGGTCTCTTCCTGCTCCGTGTCCCTTCACTCGGGGTGGCTTCTGTCCCTCCCATGTGCAGTGTCTGTGCGGTCACCAGCTGCGCTCTTCGAACCCTGGGCCACAGTGAGTGTTCCTGGTCGAGTCCCTGCAGACCAGAAGCCTGAGGCCGGGCTGTGGCCAACCCATTGTCCTGTCCGCCGCATCTTGCACGGTTGGTGGGGCTGGTGGCCAGGGAGGACCAGAGGGTGAGCCTTGCAGCCCCAGTGCGTCAGCTCTGCGTGCTGACAGCGAGGTGGAGTACCGGGGGTTATTGGAGCCTGCCCGTCTGTGTTCCTCTGGGAGAGAATTCTGTGATGAGTGTATGTACCAGTTTTGGTGGAGATGTGTGATGTTTTGCATCTTTTTCATGTTTTGTTTAGGGAGAGAAGTGGGGAGAGCTAGAAGCGTTGAAATTGGTGCCGTCTGCTCAGAGGGCCCTGCCCGAGGCTGTTGACCTCAGGAGAGGCTTGCCCAGCCTCTGAGCCGCCCCTCTCTCCATTTCAGTGAAGCGCTATATCCGGAAGGGTGTTCCCCTCGAGCACCGGGCCCGCGTCTGGATGGGGGTGAGTGGAGCCCAGGCCCAAATGGACCGCAACCCCGGTTACTACCACCGGCTTCTCCAGGGACAGAGAAACGACAGCCTGGAGGAGGCCATCAGGACAGGTGATGCAGCGTCTGCCCCTCGGGTGATGGTGGCCGAGGCGGGAGGCTGGGAGTGGGGGCCCCCGATGGGGGAACTGTGTGTATACCCCGTCTTTAAGGTCGCGATGTTGGTGGAGAAACTTTCTTTGTTAAAGGTGCATCAACTGATTTCAATTTGAAGTTATATTTTTCTCAAAGGAAAATCGGAGCTTAAGTAACTCCTGAGGGGAGAATGATGTTTGTAATTCACTCAGCAAACATCTGAGCACCTAGTTAGCCAGTAAGGAAAATGGTCGTAGAAAGACCGGTTTCTTCCGTGGAGAATCCCTCCAGGTCGGCGAGGAGGCCGCCGAGTGAGCCGTCCCCCTGCCGGACGTCACCTGGTGGTGACCCGCGTTGACTTACAGATGCTCGCGTGTCGTAAAGCCTCACCCGGGGTCCTCTTTGTGTCGAGCTCTAGCTGTCGTCTGGAGGTGCTGAATGGGGCTTTGGCTTCTGTTCCTTCCAGCTTCCTCAGCTGTCACATAGGCTCACGGCTCTTACAGTTCCAAGTGCTCAAAGAAATGTTTAACCTAAACTGAATAATTAGATTTTTAGGAAACACTTCTGCCCTTCTGCTTTTCACAGTTTCTGAGAAATGCAAATTTAAACAAAAAATGCTTAATTAAAAAAAATTACTTAAGTTCTGAGAGGTTGGACTGGCTTGTGGCAGTGAGAGTGGTCTGCCCCCAACATAAGGAAGAGGGGACTTCAGCCCTTGATGGCAGCCCCTAGGGTCTCCTATCCCCAGGGCTGGAGCCGGTGGGGAGAGCTGGGGCCGCTCAGCCGCCGCCTGCATCCTGACACACAGCAGGCACGGCTAGAGGTCTCGGAACAGAAGCTGCAGGCCCAGCCTGGGGCGCCGCTCTAGGGGCCAGGAATGCTGATTCAGGCTGGGACGAGACCTAGCACCAAGGGAGGCCAAGCCCGTGAACTGCAACAGAATGCTGCTGTGTGTCTGAAAATGACTTTAAAGGCCCTGTTTAGTGCCAGCGTTTTTGGGTAAATATTTTTTATTATGGTAAAATGTACATAACATTCACCATTTTATCTTTCAAAACTGAAACTCTGTCCCCATTAAATTCCCTCCACCTCCCCCCACCTCGGCCCCTGCACCATCATCTACTTCTGTCTCCATGAATTTGAGGGCTCTGTGTCCCTCGTGAGTGGAATCACACAGCATTTGTCCTTTTGTGAGGGGGTTATTTCACTCAGCATAAGGTCCTCAAGGTCCATCCGTGTTGTGGCGGGTGAGAGAATTTCCTTCCCGTTTAAGGCTGAGTAATATTCCGTTGTGTGCACGGACCGAATTTTGTTTATCCAGCCAGCCGTGGCTGGATGCTGGGGTTGCTTCCCACTTTTGGCTGTTGTGAAGAATGCTGCTCTGCTTTCCGTTCTTTTGGGGATAGACCCAGAGGTGGAAGTGCTGGACCACATGGTGATCCTACGCCTGTTTTTTTGAGGACTCTGGCTACATTGTTTTACAGGCATGGTGGCGTGGGTGCTTCGTGCCATGCAACCACAGACAGCACATCCTGTCTGCCTCTCCCTCCACGACGGGAAGAAGGGGGGCGTGGAGAGACGTGAAAATATACTGAGAAGCCTCTCATAATAAGAGATATCACCTAGGAACGAGCAGGGCTGATCACTCTAGTCTGAATTAGTGAAAAACACTCTCATTTCCTCCTGATTGATTTCAGTTTTTGGAACATTTAGAATTCCAGAGAAAAAAAATTTTTGTAAAAGAAATACAATGAAAAATAATGTGCTCTGAGGCACTAAGCTTACTATTTTGCTCAGATCTAGTTTTTTATAAGCAAAGATAAGGGTGGGGCCAGAGGCTGGGAAGAGAATTTTCCAGCAGCTGTGTAGACGTCAGTGCGAGAAGAGCGGTTGGATCTCTGTAGGCAGAGAGGGGAGAGCCCGGGCGTGCTCACCTTAGAGCACGACGGAGAGCTCGTGGGGGTGTCCCCTCTTGAGGTCCACATGGGTGCAGACGTGGTGGGTCCCTGTCCATTTCAGTCATTGTAGGCAGCACAGTCACACACACAACACTAAGGAGGACCTTTAGAATCAGTGAAGATGTCATTGTTTCCGTTGACACACACCCTCTGCCCTCCCACCTGTCTGCAGGGGTCACATACAAAATGCAGCGGTAAATGGTCAGGTGTGAGCTCAGTGCCAGGCGGGAGTCTGTCCTGGCGAGCTCGTCCAGCATCGTGCAGAATGGCTTGGCCGGCCAGTCGGGCGGGGACGGCCGGACAAAGTGGGTGTCCGACGAGGAGGAAGAGGCTGGTCAGGGAAGCCTGCAGACAGACGGCAGTGCTGGTCTGTTTGGGGCCTAGTTTCCGGTTTGTCTGTTTGCCTCTGAAAGGGCGTCTCAGCATGTGCTGCCTCCTTAGGTTTTCCATCATCGGAGTTGGGAAAATTTTCTAAGGTTTTGTGTAAACTGCTCACTTGTCACCCATGGTCCTACATTAATCCCCTGCCCCCAGCTAAGAGGGAAACGTGAGGGCAGCGGTGCTGGCGGGTCTGCGCAGCGGAGGGACACGAGGAGGCTTCAGGGCCTGCAGGGCCGGCCTCGGCTCAGAGAAACCCACTCTGCCACCGCTGATTTTGGGAGGAAGGGCTTCTGGGACCCTCTGGCATCCCTGGGGTGCGGCTGGAGCAGGACGGGGCATCCAGGGGACGCCCCCGTCTTCCTTCCTGGCTCTGGGTGCCCCCGGCTCATCCCTGTGGAGCTTTCTGTGTGGCTCAGGCGCGTAACCAGGGTGGAGACCATCCCTCACGCGTGGACGGAGCGTGCGCTGTGGCGGTGGGCCGGGCCTCCCTCGGGGCGGGCGCGGGAGGATCTGGTTCGTCGCAGACTGGTCTTCCCTTTCCAGCCTTTGAACAATTCTGTGCCGTGAATTTCCCTGCAGATATGAACAGGACCTTCCCGGATAACGTGAAATTCCGCAAGAGCGCCGATCCCTGTCTGCAGAAGACCCTGTACAACGTGCTTCTGGCCTATGGGCACCACAACCAGGGCGTGGGGTATTGCCAGGTGAGCCCGGGCAGCTAGGGGGCGCTGGGGGCGGGGGACAGCATGGACACCCACAGACTCACGACAGGGCCGTCGTCCAGGGGACGTCGACCGTTCCCCAGGAGCCCAGAGCAGAGACTCCCTAACCGATAATACCTCACGCTGGCCTGTGGCTCAGTTTCCCAGCGAGGAAAGCCAGAGGACACCCACGTGCCCGGCAGGTGGGAGGCAACGTAAGCAAGCACAGGGCTGCACATTCCGGACACGGAGTGACCCGCACCTCGGCCGCGGTACAGAGTGTGTGTCTATGTGAGTGTGTGGGGCCAGGTGAGTGAGCGTAGGGGCTCCTTTGAGGTCCCTTTGGGAACCCAGACCTTCCCCACAGGGAGGGTGACCGTCGCCTGGTCACCTGCAGTCTCGGCCCCTTGTCTTGGGTTTCTGGGGCAGGAGCACTGAGGCGGGAGGATCGCCCTCAGGCGAGAGCACGTCAAGGGGACACTTCTCTTCCCACTGAGGGTGCCGGCAGAGCCCAGCTGGGCTTCTCGCGAGGTGGGCCATCTCCGTGCTGGCTCACAGGAGGCCGCCGAGGCAGGGGTCGGCAGGAGCCGCGGCCGCCCGTCCCGGGCGTGCTGCCCGTCGCCGTGGCCGTGTGTGGCCGGTGCTGTCAGCGAGGTGGCTCTCCCTGCGTCTGGGGCCGTGGGCCACCAAGCTCCTAGGGCCCGAGGTTTGTCCCAGGTGTCCTGAGCGGACAGCGAGGGAGCCGCGTGGTGAGATCCCCCGTGCCGGGCGTGGGCCGGTTCATCGAGAAGGCAGGCCAGGGCGCTGAGGCCTCTGTGAAGTTGGCACAGATGTTGGGGTCGCTTTGGGACTTGAGTTTCCGTGTAGATGGCTCGTGGTGTTGCTCTTGGGTTGAGAGGATAGGGGAGCAGGAGCGACCCCTTTGAAAAGACCAGCCGCAAAGAAGCTAGCGACCTGCTCGTGTCCCCTGAGTGACCATTAGGCTGTTTCCCGGTGCCGTGCGCCGCGGGCGCCTGTGAGCAGGTGACTCTGGGACCCGTCCCCCCCAGACGGAAGGACCCTCATGCTCTGCTTTGTTACCGTCGTTAACCTGCCGTCCAGAACAAGGACTCGGCCTTTCGGGGGAGGCACAGGATGGCCGAGAAACTGTCTGGATTATTCTAGTACTGTTCTCGTGGGGTTTAAAAATAGCTTTAAAAAAGAAACCTCACACAGTTTTCAACGTTGGCGTGATGCGGAAGTTCCTCTGGTGTTTGGAATGTGTTTGCATGTACGTGGATACACGTACTTACACACATATGCGTGGTGTGTTAGTTTCCCTGGGGCTGCGCGACAGGACCCCAGGCTGAGAGGCATAAACGCCGGGAATTGACTGTCTCACATCTGGAGGCCCGAAGTCGGAGAACAAGGTGCCACACGGCCACTGGTTCCTCCTGAGGCCGCCATGGGGACTGTCCGTGGCCTCCCACTCCTGGTGGCCTTTGGCGACCCTGGGCTCAGTCTCTGCCCCCACCTTCACGTGGCCTTCTCCCTCTGTGATGTCCCTGTGCCCACATTTATGGGTTGACAAAGGCTGGATTTTTCCCTTATCATTAGGGAAATACACGTTTATTTTACAAAATACAGACAAGCGACAAAGAACATAGAGCACCTCAAACCCAGTTGCCGGCGACGACAGCGGCTCGCTGTGGCTGGGCCCCATGGCTGGGCTCTTTCTAGCCGCTTCTCTCAGCTGAGTCACACACGTCGAGCGTTTCGGCAACAGCGCCCTTTGGCAGGTGTGCCGAGAATCCCCTGAACAGCGTCCGTCAGAGTTCTCTCTCGCCCCGGGTGTCAGACCGGGAGCCTTATGCTCTTGTGAAATGTGGCCACTGGTCTGGTCCCCCTCTGAGAGGGGTTTCCTGCTGCTGGCACGTATTAGAGCAATCTTTTTAGAAACCGCTCTTAAACTACGTTGAGCATACGGTTACCGTTGCTTGAAGGAGTCTTGGACTTAGTTTTCTAGGGCAGTTTTCAGAAGAGTTTCTCTTAACCGTTTTCTTCTTACCCTTTCATGTGGGCTTGACCAAATGCGTCACTGGGTGGCAGATTCTCCCTATCTCTGAAGTTCGACTGAAGTTCTAGAATTGTGCAATTTCGGGGGCAACGAGCAGCAGCCGAGCAGTGACAGGGCCCAGTAGGGTGAGCGCTCGGCCTGAGCTGGCGTCTCGTCCTCTGATTGCAGGGCATGAACTTTATCGCGGGATACCTGATTCTCATAACGAAGAACGAGGAGGAGTCCTTCTGGCTCCTGGATGCGCTCATCGGAAGGATCCTGCCCGGTATGTCGCGCTCTCCCCCACTTGCCTTCGCCTTCCTGATCTGGTGCTGTCGCAGTGACTCAGCCGGCAGGTTGAGGTTTAGTTAAAATGCAGCTGAATTTGTTAGGCAGTTGAGGTTAACATCTTCTTGCAGCTGAGTTAAAGGGAAGAACGGGACCTAAGGTGACGGCTCCAGCTGGAGCCGCGGCCTCTCGGGCCCCGTGGAGCGTTCTTCGCTCTGCGTCCCAGAGCTGGAGTTTGGCTGAGGCCGTGTGCTTGGCCGTCCGCCCCTCGGCCTGTCCCGTTTGTGTGGAGACTCATGGACTGTTGCTTGTCTTACTGACCACAGAATCTGGGAGAAGTGAGCTCGCTCCTGTGTGTGTGCTTGTTATTGAGTCCACAAAAGGTCGGATGGAGTGAAATGCTCGTCAGCCATTATTACTACTGTCATTAAGGTGAAAGTCATTCTTTTCATGCATTTCCACCTTTCTAGTTATTAATGAATATTCATTATTTTCATTAATTACAGATTAATTAATAAACAAGTCACTTATTAGTAAACAACTGCAATTTTTGTAATGCACAGTGTAGACCACAAGCCATGCAGTGGGACCACTTTGGGACGAGAATGGCCAGAACCAGTTCAGGTGGGAGGGGATGTGGGGCAGATACCACCTTCTACCCCCCTAGCTGTGACGGTGCTGATGGTCCCAGTGAGCTCACATGTGGCTCAGGACAAACACAGTTGCAAATCCTTGTGACCAATGGACGGGGAGGTTACGGGCTCCTTCAGGTGGGAGGAGCCCTGGGTCAGTCTTGTTTTCGGTGCCACCGAGTTTCCCGCCTCTTCCCCCCACCCCCACGCTTGCCCCCCTGAGTCAGGCTAGACCCACTCAGGACCACCAGGGAGAGCATCCAGAACCACCCAGGAGAGCTGGCCTCTGTCCGGGACTCTGTGTTGAAGACGTGAGGGGCGTGCACTGCAGCTTCTGCGTCGTGGGCACGTGGCACGTTTCAGGTTCCATGCTGAACTGCATCTACACTCTCCTTTAACCCTCAGCACAGCTGCACCACATGGACCCAACTACTGAGTCCATTTTATGGATGAGGACGCTAAGGCTTGGGTCCCAAGGCCGTGTGTGGCAGAGCCGGGTTCACACCCACGGCCACGTGAGACCCTGGCGTGTGCCTCGTGGACGAGTAGCCTGAGTTAGAGATGGGGAGAGTCTGGAGGGACGGGGAAGCGAGGTCACTCCTCATGCTCTGTGGCCTGGGGAGCAAGCACACCAGAGACCAGACTGGGTGCAGCCGCCGTGAGGAAGGCAGGTGGAGAGGGCCCGCGTGCGGGAGAGGAGCCTGACTGGGGAGGAGCTCCAGCTGTCCTGCTTCCACGTGAGGGCCTGAGCTGCAGAGACGGGGGAGGATGAGGACGAGGACAAGGAGTTGAGACTCCCAGGGGAATAGCAACAGAGCTTCGTAGCTGCACCGTTTGCTACACTTACCTGCAAGGACTGGATTGGGATGAATCTTTGTTCCCAGGATCAATTCCAGACGCTATTCTGGGGGTTGGGCAAACATCAGAGGACCCGCTGCGGCAGGAGGTCAGACGGTGGACGGCAGCAACCACATCACCACCCACAGTGAGCAGGTGGAATACAGAGGGCATCAGAGGTGACAGTGTTGACTCAGAAAACAAAAAGCGAGGCTCCACACTGCCTCTAAGGTGGTAGTGTCATATGCAGACGTATTTTTAAGGCCATGAAATGTTGTTTCCTGTCATTATGAGGTTCCATCAAACTAAAGTGCAGTGCAGGCAAGTATTGATTCAAAAACAAAATATCCAACTAAAAATGTTAGGACTGTGGGAGAATAGGGGATTATTCTTGGGATTGCAGAGCTGCTCAAAGGGCAAAAGGCAGCTGTATGTCATGTTCTCTGAATTCTTCACACAAACTAGGTCATTCCAGTGCCACGGTCAACCTGCTTAGTTGTTTCTTTTTTAATTACACAGACAATGCACAGATGTATTCTTATTTTAAAAGTTCGGAAAATAGAGTACTGATTGTGGAACAAAGAGTGACCCTTCTCCTTCATTAGCCTACCCCTTTCTCTCCTACCCAGAGGCAGCTGTTGCTGTGCTGCCTTCAGCATGCGTGTGTCTTTCCAGAGTTCTTTGTGTGCATTTATGTAGCTACTTGCACATCAGCACATAAATGAAGGAGAGAATTAATGACAAGAAAACAAAGAACAATAGAAAAGATGAACTGAGACAAAAGCTGGTTCTTTGGAAAACGGTGCTAAAGTAGACAAACCTCTGGCAAGACTGATAAAGACAAATGGGTGAGGTATTTAGAAATGAAGGGGTGCTGTCACATGAGAGTCTGTAGATTTTTAAGAATCATCAAGAGATAAATGGATAATCTTGAGAAAAATGCAGCCTGACAAAGCTGGTTGGAGAGAAGGTGGAACGTCTGAATGGGCAGATGCACAGACATGCAGAAACTCCTCACAGACACTCAAAATCTCCTCCAACCTTGAAGGAACAGATAATTCCTGCTTTTTGTAAATCTTGCAGAAAATAGCAAAGGCTGAACTGCCCATCATCTGGGGGAGCCAGTGTGACCTCGCTGTCATGCAGCTCACCTCACTGACGCACACAGTATGCACGTTCTAATTAAAATGATAATACTGCTATTAGTAACTTGAATCCAGTGATGACCACGGAGTATTTTTTTATCTAAAGAGAGTTTATCCCAGGAATGCAAGGATGGCTTAACCACACGGGAGAATCAGGGCAAAGCACAGCCACGCAGGCTTGAAGGAACGTTGGTGGGCTGTGGCCCGGCTGTGGCGTCGACACGGTCTGGTGTGGGGCCACGGGTGGGGAAACAGTCGAGAGGCTGGAAATCAGTTTGTCTGCTGATCTTTGTATTGGAACTTGGTGTGTGAGATGTCTCAGTTAACGAGGAAAAGACAGACTGTTTAAAACGTCGGTGACAGTTGACTGTATGGAAGAAAACAGAATCAGACCCTCATTTCAATCCCAGATGGATTCAAGAGTTTTGTGAAAAAGCAAGACTTCGAAACTGAGAACAATGGATATAGAATACTTTCACGACGCTGGAGTAGGGAAGAAGTTCTTGAATAAAATGCAAAAAGTATAAAAGATGTGATTGATAATTTTAATTACCTTAAAACTAAAAACTAATTTTGGCACAAGATGTCATAAGCAAAGTAAAAATACAAGCTGTTTTGGAGAAGGTATCTGTGATCCACAAAATTAACATGTAAAGAGTTCCTAAAAATCTAGTGGAAAATTTGGTGAAGAATATGCCTAATAGGCGATTTATAGAACAGGAAACCTGAATGGCCAACAGAGTTAGAAAGAGCTGACGGGTTCTCTGGTGGGCAAGGAGGGGCACATCCAAACACTGAAGCAGGAGGTCAGAGCCTTCAGCACGGCCCCTCGGCGGCCACCGCCTCCAGGTGGGTGACAGCCGGATTTCAGAGCAGTGTAAATGGGGTGACAATCGGTGTTAAACTGAGCACATGTCGTGCTGCTGTCTCCTCACAAAGGAGGAACCGGAGGTGGAGAGAGTAGCTGGTACCAAGTCATGGACTCGTGGTCTCTGCCGCCCCACGCCACCTCCTGCCTACTGATGAGCCTTCCCTGGGCACCGCCACCTCCGGGAGCTTTAGTGTAGCTAACTTAGTTAGTGTAGCTGCCGCTTAATAGTCACTGCGACAAGGTCTACTCACAGGATTTCACTTCCACCCTCCAATGCCTCTCATGGTCCCAAGTCAACAGAAGGCCACTAGATGCTGTCTGTACGTACTGAATTTGTCCCCCGAACGTCCTCACACAGACCCCCAGCTCCCCTGGACCTCCAGCTCTCGTGACACTGGGTGGCCTCCTCTGGGGCCGTTGGTGGCTGTCCCAATTAGTCACTGCTGAAACCAGGGCATCCAGCCAGCGGCGCAGGAGGCAAAGCAGACGTGGCCACTTTGTGGGGCGAGGAGGACTCCTGAGCTTGCTGAGAAGCTGGGGACCAGACCCTGACTCGCTGACCTGACCGAGGATGGAGGCGGCACCACTCGATCAAGTAATGAGTCAACACAATAAGGAACTGATGTATCTGCGTCCCAGAAAGCTGGTCTGACCTGTTTTCCTTTGAAACAGGGAAACAGGCTGCTCATCATCACATACCCCGGCTCAGCCTCGAAGGTGTGGCCCAGATGAGGACCGATAAGGCTCTTTCTCGGGTGAGGCTCACAGCAGAGGTGGGAGGCGAGGACCACTGGACCCTGTTCGTCGCAGCCGCACCCGGGCAGGTGTTCCGCTTGTGCTCTGATGAACTGCCCTGTGGGGTCTCCCCTACCTTGAGTCATACCCCACTGCCTGCGCCCTATTCCTGTGGCACGGCGTTTGCCTTGTCACAGGCAGGCACTTCGTCCTGGGCTGACGAGCATCAGTGTTGGACTTAGACCACACAGGTCTAAGTGCCAGCCCTGGCGCTGACTACTCACGTGGCAGTAATGATCATGGGCAGGTTTCTACATCTGTGCCCCGCCCACAGCAGGGTCAGCCCTCCCAGGTGCTGACGCAGCCACCACGTCGCTTGCAAGGCAGGCCTGCCCAGGAGGAGGTGACTTGGGCTCCAGGGGGCGAGGCCCATTTGGGGGCTGCTTAGGATGTTCCTGTGCACAGCCCAGCGCTGGCCGTGCCGTCTCTGGCTCACACAGCGGGCAGGGACGGCTGCAGGCAGGCCAGGGGTGCGGCTTGTCTGTCTTACAAAGTGTTCGAGGGCTCCAGCGGTCCTGCCCCTGAACCACTCAGGCCTGTGGCGGCTTGCGTGGGACTTCAAGGTCTCTATTTCTGGAAGCTGGTGTAAGCCGCTAACAGAGAAGGAGGTTGTGCTGTGCTGGCAGCTCAGCAAATCCCCTTAGCGCTCCTGTGCTCGAACCTGGCTCCCTCTGAGACATCACCGTCACTCACAGAATTGGGTCGCCTGGCTCTCAGGACACTGAGAATCTGTGCTCCCTTCTCCCCAGCTGGACCAGAATGTTGCTCTTAAAATTAAAACGTCGAGAGAGGGAGAAAGAGAGATGCAAAGTAAGGATATGAGAGGGAAGAATATTTTGTAACTGAATTGGCTTCTATTAAATTATTTTCCGGGTATTTTAGTATTAAACGTAGTTTACTGTATACTAGTCTTTAAAAATTAGTAACATGAGCACAATATCATGCCAATATTCATAATGATTCTATTTTAACCAAAATAATTGATTAACAGGGACACCTGGTCCCTTTGCCGTGGTGAGTGACCGTGGTGAACACGGGTGGCAGGACGAGATGCTGTGTTTGGCACAGGATGTGTGTGCTAGATTTCCTATTTTATTACATAGATTATTTACTGAATTTTTTATATCAAAAATTAAGCATTAAAGTTTGTTGCAACATGTCACATTAACAAGCTAGAAAGTTCTTGGTAAGACAAACGTCCATTCAGCAGGTAAACGCCCTGTTGAAAGTGTCGGTCTGTCTGTCCCTCTGAGCACATGGTCACAGAGCTGTGCGCACTGCCGGCTGCTGTCTGCCGGCTGGTTGGGTGGGAGGAGCAGAGTGGCTGTGAGGTCCCCTTAGCGGGTCCCGCTTTCTGAGGCCCCCAAGCCATTAAGTGGAGTAAAAGGACTTTCTCCCAGTTAAGCCGTCAGCCCTCGTTGGGAATGAGGAGAGATATTCAGACTAAATGTGGCCTCTGCCTTCTGTGTTGTGTGGGGACGTCAGCTCCTCCTGGAATCTGGTAAAAGCAATGATGCGTCCTCGCCCTCCAGCTGGAGCGTGTGGCAGTCACACGAGCGCGAGGAGAGCTTCCAGCAGCTGCACATGCTGACGTCCCTGCGCCCTGAGCACACGCGTGAGGGGGCACAGCATCTGAAGGCCCGTCAGCCGGGGGCCAGCGAAGCGGGTCCCAGCCCCTCCCTGCGGAGGCGCCAGCCATGGGGGCCCCACGGCACGGTCAGAGGGGCCGGAGGTTTGCAAAGGGAAGAGCAACACCTTTTGCAGGGTTTCACAGCAGGGTCCCGTCGGCGGGACAAGTGCGCGTGTCCATAGTGTCAGACGCACACCGGGTTCACTTGCGGCTGGACCCTTGTCCTCAGCCCAGCAGCCCCCGCCCTGTGGTGGCCTCTTGCTCCCAGGAGGGAGCTCGCCGTCAGGCAGTGCTGGCCCTGCCTGCGCCCGTGCCTGTCCCCATGGCCTCCCTTAGCCCGGGCAGGCAGAGCCCCAGCTGCTGAAGGCCATTGAGATGGCCACGTGGCCATGGCTGCTGGACTCTCCCTCAGTGGGGATGATGGGAAACGGCAGCTGTCGCCTGCAGATTTTAAACGGTTGTATTTTTATGTGTTAAAATACATATAACATAAAATTTACCATCCTAACCACTCTTTTTTTTCTTTTTTTGGGTGAGGAAGACTGTTGCTGAGCTAACATCTGTAGCAGTCTTCCTCTCTTGTATGTGGGACACTTCCACAGCATGAATTAATGAGCCATGTGTAGGTCTGTACCCGGGATCCGAACCTGTGAACCCCAGGCCGCCAGAGCAGAGCATGTGAACTTAACCGTTGCACCACTGGGCCGGTCTCATCGTAACCGTTTTTCAGTGCAGTTCCATGGCATTAAGTACATTCATATTGTTGTGCAACCATCACCACACTCCATCTCCAGAACTTTCATTGTCCCAAACTGAAACTCTGTCCCCGTTAAACGCTCACTCCCCGTCTCCTCCCCTCCCCTGGCCCCTGGCCCCACCGTCTACTTCCTGTCTGTGAACTTGATTCCTTTACGGACCTCATAGAAGTATTTGTATTTTGTGACTGGTTTTTTTTTCACTCAGCATGATGTCCCCAAGCTCCATCCATGTTGTAGCGGGTGTCAGGATTTCCTTCCTAATTTAAAGATTTTATTTTCCTCCTTCTCCCTAAAGCCCCTGGTACATAGTTGTATATTTTTAGTTGTGGGTCCCTCCAGCTGTGGCATGTGGGACACCACCCCAGCATGGCCATGTCCGCACCTAGGATCCAAACCAGCGAAACCCTGGGCCGCCAAAGCAGAGTGCACCAGCTTAACCACTCCACATGGGGCCAGCCCCAGAATTTCCTTCCTTTTTAAGGCTGAATAATATCTCATTGTGTGGACGGACACATTCTGTTTCTCCGTCACCCGTAGGTGGACGCTCGGTTGTGCACATCTTTTGGTGGGTGTGAATAATGCTGCTCTGAAGGTGGGCATGTGAACATCCCTGCTTCCCACCAGCAGGGCCTTGCTGTCCAGAGCTCGGGGGCCCCTGGGGCCTCGCTTTGGGAGTCGCTCCCAGGAGGCCCCGCCTCGGCACAGCTCAGCCTCCTGCCTGGGTCCTCTAACCTTGCCTCCTCTTCTGGGAAGGATCCTCCGCAGAGAGCCCTGTCTTCTGTCCCCGGCTAAGCAGGAAGGAGGGACGAGGCTGTTGGGGGCTGTGGTTTGTGGAGCGACTGACGCAGGTTTCTTGGTTTCTCATCTTGTCCCCTTGGCAGATTACTACAGCCCCGCGATGCTGGGCCTGAAGACGGACCAGGAGGTCCTGGGGGAGCTGGTGAGGACCAAGCTGCCAGCAGTGGCGGCCCTGATGGATGGGCACGGTGTCCTGTGGACCCTGCTTGTGTCTCGATGGTTCATCTGCCTGTTCGTGGACATCCTGCCCGTGGAGGTGAGCGTGGCGCACGGCTCGCTCAGACCGGGGCCGCTGGGGCCGTCGTGCAGTGATGCTGTGCCTGTCTGTCTCTCTGCAGACGGTGCTTCGGATCTGGGACTGTTTGTTCAATGAAGGCTCGAAGATTATCTTCCGGGTGGCCCTGACCCTGATTAAGCAACACCAGGCTTTGATTTTGGAAGCCACCAGTTTCGCAGACGTTTGTGAAAAGTTCAAGGAGCTCACCAGAGGGAGGTTTGTGACCGAGTGCCACACCTTCATGCAGGTGAGTGTCGGGGCTCAGCGTGCGCTGCGCTCTGCTGCTGCCTTCGGCCCGCGAGGCAGGTGCCCTGGCTCTGCCTGTCTGGCACGGCGACTGTCCCTGTGTTCCCTCCAGACCTCTGCCTCCGAGGTCCCCTTCACCCCACCCTCGCAAGCAGCCCCTTCTAGGCCCGCCTTCCCCCGGAGCCTGGGGCCGACTGGCAGACCGGTGGTGACCACCCACCTGGAGCCCAGTGGCTGTTCCCCAGCTCCCGTGCCATAGGCCCTGAGGACGGCGGGGCCCAGTGCCACCGGGAACCCCTGCAGGCCCAGTCCAGGCTCACTGGGTCGAAGCAGCTGGGGCAGAACCGGTCTCGCTGGCACTGCAGTCTCTCCCAGGCCTGGGAGGTGGCGGGGTCCCCTGAGTCAAGGCGTGGTGCGGGGCCTCCGTCTGCTGTCCCCTCCTGGGGCCCTTCCCAAGCTGCGCCGCGTTTCCAGTCTCAGGGCTTTCCTGATCACCGCCTGTGGTAGGGCCATCTCTCCTCGGCCCGACCACTGTCGACTTCTCACCTGGCCCTGCTGGGGTCGCAGTGTCTGTTGCCGGTACCCCCGGAAGGGCAGCTCCCCGAGCCAGGGGCCTCCCCACTGGGACTGGGCCTGGCGCAGGCTGTGTAGACGACTTGGATCCGCTGAGTGAAGGAAGTGGGAGCTGCGTCCGACAGGAGGATGAGGCTGCGGAGGCTGGAGAGGCAGGTTGTAGGTGGACTAGTGGGAAGAGGGCGAGAGCCTGGAAACAAAGGCTGAAGCCGGAAGGACCCTGGCGGGAGGGGATGCTGGCGCCTGAGCAGCCTTGAGCGCAGATGCCTGGCTTGTCTTGTGTCTCATCTTTCCGTTTGAAATACTGACCAGTTCAGAAGAGGCAACAGAGGCACAGACAGCTGGGGCCTCGTGAAGCATTATTCCCACGCCCGGGAAGGCCAGGTGATGCTCGCCTCCTGGGAGCAGCAGCCACTGTGCTGAGGCGGCTTGGCCTGGGGGCGTGTCAGGCGACTGAGGGGCAGCCTTCTGACGGCTGGGGCTGGCTTAGGAAGAATCGAGGCCACTGAGCCAGAGCGTGCGGCCTGAGCTGCTCCACGCCGCTCTGGAAGCGAGGTGCGGGTGCGAGGCGGCTCCAGGGAGCAGCGTGGGCGGAGTGGAGGAAACCCCGGCCTCTGCCCCTGGCTCCATTAAGGGACGGGGTTCCGCCCCCCGCCAGCCTTGGGAAGAACAGGACGACCTCCTGTTTCGCTGCCGTGGCGGGGACATGCAGTCACCAGGCTCTGGTGTCCTCTGAATGGCAGGCAGGTGGGTGTGAGCGCTGACATTCCAGCCATGCTCACCCGCCAGCGGCTGTGACAAACAGAAGGTGACGATGACGGATGAGACAAGTGGGAGATCTGTCAGCAGCCCGTTCAGAGGCTTGCCAGGTGGAACTGGCACCCCTCACCGTGACAGAATGAGTCCTCCACGAGGGGCGGCTTCTCTGTCCTAGGAAGTCTTCAGGACACTGGTGCCCCTCAGTGAGGGTGTCACAGGGAAATTGCAGCAGCAGACAGCGGGAGGGAGCTCTCCCAGGCCATCAGCGCGCCTGTTCTGTGCGTCCAGGAGCTCGCAGGCCGACACTGAATCACAGGCCTTTCCACACGACCGGTGACTGGCTTCATGGTCCCTTTAGACTCGGTTTCCTCATTAATATCAGGAGGAGATCATAATAGTTCCTGCATGCTACGGTTACTGAGTGCTTTTAGTTTTAATGAGATAGAATTCCCATATCATAAAATTCACCCTTGTAACATGTACATTCAAAGATGGGACAAGTACCATCACTATCTAGTTCCAGAACATTCTCATCACCCCAAAAGTGAACCTGTACTTCCTCCCTTCCCGCTGGCAGCCACCAGTCTACTTTCTGTCCCCGTGGATTTGCCCGTCAACGTGTCAACAGTGACTTTGTGTGTCCAGCTTCTCACTCCGCGCGTGCTGTCACGGTGGTCAGGTTCTGACGGGCGTCGTCTGTCGCCGTGTTGAGTGAGTCCCCGCACACAGGAAGCGCTCAGGGAGCACCCGAGCTTGTAAAGTGCGAGAGGCAGCGCAGCGACAGGTCTCCTGCCCGTGGGCCAGCTGCAGGAGGACGGCCGACCACGGCGGGGCTTTGCAGGTCTTCTGCCCGAAGGTGCTCTGGGCCCTGAGCGCTGAGCAGGCTCGAGGGAAGCACAGAGGGTCCCGGGGGCACTAGGCGGGTTCCACCAGTCTGCCCACATCGAAACAGAAAGGCTGTGTGTCATCGACAGAGTGGATGGAGCCACATGAGGGGAGCTGGCCGGGAGGCGGCTCCGGACAGTGGGTCCTGCTTTCTCAGTGACCTCTACAAGGTCAGGGCTGTGTTTCTGTATCAAACACATCAGCACAGACCTCCTTGAAGTCCTCACAGGAACATCTAGAATTTCCTGGAGAATAAACGCGGCGGCCTCCCATCGAAGCTCAGTGCAAGGTAGCGGGACACGGACAGCTGAACACAGGGGTCCGGGCCCACGGCAGAGGACTGGATTTACTTCCCACATTTCAGGGATGCAGGCGTTGCCACGTAACTGCTCTACTCCAACCGTGGGTGATGCGTGTCACGGACCTACCGAAGAATTTCTGAAATGAAATTTCTTTAAGAAAAACCTATTATAATGCTAGCCTTACACTTGGCCTAATTTATAACCGTGGATTTCTCAGTGGTAACTGCACAAATGATTATTAAATTATTATGCATGAAGGACGCGATGGTGCGTTTCCCGGTCTAAAATGTTAGTTCTCATGCTGGTCACGCGCCAGCCTCTGGAGCTCCAGGCTGTGGCCGCCTCCGCTGGCGCCCTGTGCTGCCTCAGTCCCTCCCCACGTCCCTCCCTGAAGCACCATCTTTTCTCCTCATCGTGGGGTGGTTCCTCACTTGCTAGAAATGACTCTGAGTCTCTTCCTGCTTCCACTCCTCAAATCTGGTTTCTCACAGCCCTGACTGGCTTCAGAGCTGCTACAGGGCATGACAGTTAAAGGGTCAAAGCTGCAAGAACAGAGCTCAGGCGACAGAAGCAGAAACAGGCAAACAGGACGACCTCGAACTTAAAGACTCCCGCACAGCAAAGGAAATGCGAAACCTGCAGAAAGGGAGAAGATTTTTGCAAACCATGCATCTGATAAGGGGTTAATATCCAGAATATATGAAGAACTACAACTCAACAGCAAAAAAGCAGATAATTCCATTTAAAAATAGGCAATGGACTGAACAGACATTTCTCCAAAGAAGACATACCAATGGCCAACAAGCCCATAAAAAGATGCTCAGTATCACTGGTCATGAGGGAAATGCAAATCAGAACCACGTGAGATACTGCCTCACACCCACTAGGATGGTCACTGTCAAGAACAGAACAGAACAAGTGCTGGTGAGGATGTGCTGGTGAGGATGTGGAGAGACTGGAAGCTTTGTCCACTGCTGGTGGGAATGTAAAATACTGCAGCCACTGTGGAAAAGAGTATGGCAGTTCCTCAGAAAATTAAACAGAATTACCATAGGTCCAGCAATTCCACTTCCGAGTATTTACCCAAAAGAACTGAAAGGAGGAACTTGAACACATATTTGTACACCTATGTGCATAGCTAGATTATTCCCAATAGCCAAGATGTGGAATAAACCCAACTGCCCATCAACAGACAAGTGGATAAATATGCAATGGACCGTTACTCAGCATTTTTATAGAGGAAGGGAATTCTAACACAGGCACAACATGGCGGAACCTCGACATTATACTGACACAAGCCAGTCACAAAAGACAAATGCTGTAGGGTTCCACTTACACGAGGGACAGAGAGGAGCCCAGTTCAGACACAGAGTAGATGGTGGTGCCGGGGGCTGAGGGATGGGGACTCAGGGTTTAGTGGGGAAAGTTTCCGTTTGGGGAGATGGAAGACTTGTGGAGATCTGATACACAGCAGTGTGAATAGTTAACCTTGCTGAACTGCACACTTAGAAATGGTGAAGATGGTAAATTTATAGTATGTGGGTTTTACTACAATAAAAAAAACAACTAAAACAGAAATTGGACAAGATGCTACCTGATTTTAATTCCAAGGGCTTGGAGCCCATGACTTCAGAATCTGACATGTTTACTTTATGGATTTGATTCAAAACTTTTAAAAGTGCAAAAGGGGGCAAGGAAACGTGGCCACAGAAGAGCACAGGTCGTGTTTGCTCACTGCGCGAACATCGGAGCATCCGAGAAGACAGCCGCTGGGACCTGCTACGCAGCGAGGTCCTGCCTCATGTTCACGCTCGCCTGGAACGAACGCCTGCCTGAACGGGTACACGCCTGTGTCCAGAGCTCCCTTCGCGCCCTCTGTGCTGTGGGATGTCCCTCACCGTTGACTGAAGACCAAACAATGTGTCCGCACAGTTGGAATGGCGCGTGCCGCTCCTGTGACGCGTTTCAGAACACGATCCAGCGCTTCACAGCTCTCGTTCATGAGCGAATGTCTGTGTGGCTGGGCAGGGTCTAGCCTTGCTGCTGGTGGAGGTAACGAGACACTCAAGCCCCGCGGTGGCTCCCCTCCCGCCAGCTGGCCTTTGGGGCCTGCTGCTAAAACGGATGGCTGCGTGTGTGGGGCCGGGGCCCTCCTGGGGCTGTGTGGGAGGGTCTGGCGGCTCCCCTCTGAGTGGTGTCTGTGGTGGGTACTCATTGTGTTGCAGTCCCACTCTTTGATTTTGAAAAGGGTCTAAAGGAAACAGGTGACCTTTTCTTCATTCAGGTGATTGGTTTAATACTGTCAGGCAGCCAACCTGCAGCCCTGGGTCCCCAGGGCAGGAACGGGACTCAGCAAACTGGGGGTGTCCACCCGGCTGGGGACTCGGGCGTCTTTGGTCTGTCTGTCTGCCACAGTCTAGTGTTGAACAGGGGACAGCTAAGGTAAAAGTGTGTTGTTGGCTGGTTTGTTCTTAAACTCACTCCATTTCTGTCCCAGAAGATCTTCTCCGAGCCGGGCAGCTTGTCCACGAGCACCATCACCAGGCTCCGGGAGCGCTGCAGGGCCAAGCTGCTGGCACAGGGGTGACGAGTGCCTCCTGCACTGACCAGTTTCTACCACTCGTCTTAAAGTCCTGTACATAGTCAATGTGTCCACACTGGAGTTGTGAAATTTTTATAAGACCGATTTAAAATTGTCATTCTGTAACTCTTTGATTATGAGCTATGAAGTCATGAATTTCTAAAAATATATTTTTACCTGAAACATGGATAATATATAAAATGTGAGATGCGTGTTTGTATTTAATAAAGTATGTCAACACCTATGAGTTTGTGATTATCGGCTTCTCAGTGGATTCAAAGTTAAAACCAAAGCAGTGAGCTGCTGTCAGTGTTCTTAGTTCCTCTCTGTGGCGTTTGTTAACCTTTGGGCGAGGTCTGTGCACATAGCAAGTGACTCCTCTTTAGAAAGGAAATTTTTTTTTTTTTCATTAATGTTATGATAGATTACAACCTTGTGAGATTTCAGTTGTACATTTTTGTTAGTCATGTTGTGGGTACCCCATTTCCCCCTTTGTGCCCTCCCCCCACCCCCCCCTTTTCTCTGGTAACCACAGATCAGATCTCCTTGTCAATATGTTAACTTCCACCTATGAGTGGAGTCATATAGAGTTCGTCTTTCTCTGACTGGCTTATTTCGCTTAACATAATACCCTCGAGGTCCATCCACGTTGCTGCGAATGGGCCAATTTTGTCTTTTTTTTATGGCTGAGTAGTATTCCATTGTGTATATATACCATATCTTCTTTATCCAATCATCAGTTTCTGGGCATGTAGGTTGGTTCCACGTCTTGGCTATTGTAAATAATGCTGGGATGAACATAGGGGTGCAACGGACTCTTGAGATTTCTGATTTCAGGTTCTTAGGATAGCTACCCAGTAATGGGATGGCTGGGTCATAGGGTATTTCTATTTTTAACTTTTTGAGAAATCGCCATCCTGTTTTCCATAGTGGCTGTACCAGTTTGCATTCCCACCAACAGTGTATGAGGGTTCCTTTTTCTCCACAACCTCTCCAACATTTGTCGCTCTTGGTTTTGGATGTTTTTGCCAATCTAACGGGTGTAAGGTGATATCTTAGTGTAGTTTTGATTTGCATTTCCCTGATGATTAGCGATGATGAACATCTTTTCATGTGTCTATTGGCCATCCTCATATCTTCTTTGGAGAAATGTCTGTTCATGTCCTCTGCCCATTTTTTGATCGGGTTGTTTGTTTTTTTGTTGTTAAGCCATGTGAGTTCTTCGTATATTATGGAGATTAACCCTTTGTCGGATAAGTGGCTTGTAAATATTTTTTCCCAATTAGTGAGCTGTTTTTTTGTTTCAATCCTGTTTTCCCTTGTCTTGAAGAAGCTCTTTAGTCTGATGAAGTCCCATTTGTTTATTCTTTCTATTGTTTCCCTCAACTGAGGAGTTATAGTGTCCGAAAAGATTCTTTTGAAACTGATGTCAAAGAGTGTACTGCCTATATTCTCTTCCAGAAGACTTATTGTTTCAGGCCTAATCTTTAGGTCTTTGATCCATTTTGAGTTTATTTTAGTGTGTGGTGAAAAAGAATGGTCAATTTTCAATCTTTTACATGTGGCTGTCCAGTTTTCCCAGCACCATTTGTTGAAGAGACTTTCTTTTCTCCATCGTAGGCCATCTGCTCCTTTGTTGAAGATTAGCTGTCCATAGATGTGTGGTTTTATCTCTGGGTAGAAAGGAAATTTTTAAAGATGGTTTTTTAGGTTACTGTCACACAGTACTGTCACATGCGTGCGTGAGATCCAGGGAATGGCAGGCATCTGGTTCGGCCCACGCGTGCTCCATGCAGCACTTCATCCTGGCCCTGGAGGCAGAAGACCCCTCCTCCCCCAGCAGGACGTCCTCTCAGGGCTGGAGGCCCCAAACGTCCCACCCTGTCGGTGGTACTGCCTCGGGCTGGCTGAGAAACCTGAGCCCTGCAGGGGACACACAGGCCCAGGTGGGGACACGCTGGCCAGGAGGGGCACACTCAGGGCAGCTTGCCCACCCGTCCCCCGAAGCAGCCCCAAGCTCACCTGCCCTGTACACACCCTGGGTTTCTCCAAATCATCCTTCCATTTACAAACCCCCATCCCCATCCACTGGGCTGTGGTTGCGTGTCAGCACCCTGCTACCACGGTGTCTTGCCCCAAAGGAAGAGCAGGTATGGGCACCTGGGTGCTGGCAGCTGTGCCCCCGACAGCAGCAGCCTGGGCTGTCCTCACCTTCAGCTGCGGCTCTGTGCTGATGAAGCCGGATTGGGACCCAAACAGCATACTAACATCTCAACCCACCTGCGGATGATCATGTAGCAGGAAAGGGTGGCCTGAGCGGGTCGCCAGAGCTGGGGGAGGCCGTCGAGGCCGGCCTCATGGTACAGCGGAGTGCATGGGGCCACTGGTGCCCGCAGGCCGACTCAGGCGCTCCCAGTCCTTGCTTTCACCCCAAATTCTCACAAGCCTGGTGTGTCCAGCAAGGAGCACACCTGCTTCCCAGTGGTCACCTCCCACCATGGGGCTGGCACAACTGTCCAGAGGGACCTCGGAACTCCTAGTCCTGACACTTGGATGCTAGTCATGTGGCCCCAAGCCCCTTGCCCCAGGAACTGCACAGCACTCACCCCAGACTGAACGACTTGGGGCCGTAGCTGATAAACTGTCAGTGGGGCTCTCCCTGGAAGGACCTCGAAGTAAGAAAGGCTCCCCTTCTTGAAACATGAACAGCTGCACCTCTAGGGCACCACCCCCATCACTGGCCCAGGCACCAAGCCCTCCGTGCCACAGCACTCCGTCTGGAAACTTCACCCCTCCATTCAGAACCTGCTACTTTTCTAATGTTCTCCTAACTTTGATGATGTACAAATGCCACACCTGCAAAGACCTGACCCCAGCATGACAGGCCGGGTGCCAGTTTCCCTCAGCTCTGGCCCAGGCATAAAGTGTCTGGACTGCCCAGACTGGGGAGACTAAAATCTGAGGCTTCTGACGCCTGTGATCACGCTGCTGCTGAGAGCCGTGAACCCTGCCCTGCGGTCCAGAGCTCGCACACTGCCTGAGACCGCAGGCCTGCCCACCTTGAACTCCTCACACGGCCCCACTCTGCTGTGCTCGATTCAAAAAGGACTGCCACAAAGTAAGAGCCACACGGGGCCACTCAGCTCTATAGCAGATCTCCACCCGGCATCTGGAGGCCGACTGCCAGGTCCCATGTGGAAAGCAGATTCCGGGGCAGGCCCTGGGGTTCGAGTGTGTGGATGGCAGTCAGGGACAGCCCAGTCCCAGGGCCCTCAGCCCACAGGCCCTCAGAGGAAAGATTAAAGCAAGCTCCAGCTCAAGCCCCTGTTCTGGAGCTCCGAGCTGCTGCCTCCTGAGGACCAGGGGAGGCTCCTCCTCCAGCGCTGAGCCCAGGACCCCAGACAGTGCTGTGTGGGAGCCACGCGGCCCTTCCCCCTCCCTCCTCGTTCTCACGGTCACAACTCACAACTGACCTTAAGACACCACTCACACTCTCGAGTCACCACCCCCAAGACTGGCTACAACGTCAGCTCTCCTGAAAGCAGGGTGATGGGCAGTGCCCACCTGTGGCTGCTGCCCCCAGCTCACATACCACCACCCACCCTTCGTCCCATTGCAAGCACTCACCACGAGTGGACAAAAGGGCTGGGTCCAGACAAAAAGAGAAAGAGACACTTTATTAGCATTGTTACGGCATTGCACACAGGAGGGTCCTCAGTGCCCAGGCCGCTGAGCTGCAAGCAGTAAATCAGAGTGAGAGCGATCACTGTACACAAACAAGTGCAGACGCAGGACCACCTGAACCTCAAACAGAAGACCGAAAACCACTTTACAAAGAAGTAAATAAAAATAACACCCAGTTTGCTATTTAAAAAAGTGCCATCTCTTGCATGGCAGACCCCAGCAGTAGCTCTGATACTTGACGGCTGAGGTGTGCAGCCCATGGGGGCGGGGACTGTCCTGGCTTCTAAAGCTTAATTTAAGCGTTCCAGATTTCCGTCTTTTGGAATACTTCTGTTTTGCAATTTTCTTTCTCTACTAATCCCTTAAGCACATCAGCCTAATATTAGCCAGCTTTCATCAGTCCTAAGTGTTAAGATCAGAGACTCTCCCTTTGTAAGGCTTAGATCTGAATCAAGAGTGAAGAGACCAAACACCAGAATCTTAGAAAGCCAAATGATATGGAGCCAGTGCCCCTTGAAAAGCCCTCTTACCCACCCCTTCTTAGAGTTCTACTTTGGTAAATATTAACATTTAACCAGTTAGCAAAATATTTAACCCAGTTAGCAAAATTAACACCGTCATTTCAATAGTTACTCTTTTGTGCATAGTAAATGTTGCAAGATGAACTTCAAATTGGATAAAGCAGATTTGGAAATCGTGTGCAGGCAAGTGTGCCTCCCTCAACCAGTCTGAGCTCAGGGAAACGAATGGCGGGCCTGCAGCCGCTGCTGGTCTGTGGTGTGGCAGCGCTAAATTGTCTGGTAGCCCGCGTGGCTCCTCTTCCTGCCGATGAGGTAGGCAATGAGGACGATGAGGACCAGCCCAGCCAGGGCACCGCCCACAGCGATGGGGATCATCATGTTGTTCTCATCCAGCTGGCATTCCTCCACTGTGGAGACAGAGGGACCTGTGCTCACGCGGCTGTCACCACATGGACCAGACAGACTGGCCTCTGCCTCCTCCTCCTTCCCACAGCCCAGCAGGGGAGGATTAACTGAGGAAGGGGCTCCAATTCCAATCAGCTAGCACACGGAGAAGCCCCTATAGAGACGGGTCTTTCCACATGGCTGGGAAGTTACAGATATGGCCAGTCGGCGTGCAGTCCAGGCCCCTGGGCCCTTCTGGAACACTGACTGCTTTCACAGGGGTGGAGCCACACTACTTCTTAAAACGATCACCTGTGCTCAAAGCTGACATGCATTTGCTGCCCCTTTCGACAGTGAAGTGGCACAGGAAGAACTTGCTCTAAAAATCATAGACTGGGAAAGGGGACCCCCAACCCCCACCTCCCACACAAGCTGTTCAATATCCAAACAGAACCATAGCCTGTCAGAGCCTGTGCAAGTCTGAAATGCTGCCCTTGATGCTACTCACCGGACCCAAACTTGTCACCTTCCACCTGGAAAGCCTGAACCCACACTCTGAAGACGTTGACAGAAAGGGCCTCTGTGACGCGCAGGCGCTCCTCGGCATTACACCTGTAGGAGTTCCCGATGGTGGCCTGAAGTGCCCTCAGCGAGCTGTTGGCAGCCTTGAAGGTGGGGTCTGCAAAGGCACGTGAGAGTGAGTGCCACGGAGCACCTGGACGGGCACGTGAATTGTGGGAGTCTTACCTCTGGCGTCAGGAAGAGTCATATCCAACTGGATTTCTTGCAGGAAAAACTGGCTAGAAGTTGCATTCTTAAAAAGAAGAAGACAGTCCTTATAACCACTCAGATTTTTACTGTCAAACTTGAAGGCTCATTTGGTAATAAATTTGACCTCCCATAGTTCTAGCTTTAGAATAAAACCAGAGTATCCTGTCTGTAAAAGGCATCGCATAACTCTCAAGAACAAATTTTGATTAGTTCCTTCCAAACCATTCTACAGAATCAGATTCTCTGCTAAAATGGGGATTGAAGGAGTTGTATTGTAAAAAGAACCTTTTCCTAAAAAGTTCAATAAATATTCTGAAAGTTAAACTTTATTAGGAGAAACCCAACTGTTCATCAGTTCATTTGCATAGTGTATTACAAATATTCATGAGTGACATTTCTATTCTTCCCATATTTCGCTAACGTTACATATGATTCTGCCAAGGCAGGTAAGAAAACAAGAAGGCACAGGACACAGAGACACTGCTCCTCAGTAAAGGGGCAGGGACCACATGAGGCAGGAGGCCAAGTTGAGCGCCCACCCTGAAGTCCCTCTTCCCTCTCGGCAGCCACGCTGACTACAGACAGGTGGTGCTAACAGTGGCTGTCGGGTACCCAGTAGGCACAGCCTGATGAATGCTGAATAAACAAACACAGGCATTTGTTAACAAAAAAAGGGGGGGGGGAGCAGAGGGCCCAAAAAGACTGACAGAGGAAGGCAGAGAAAAGACTCCTCCTGCCTAAGGCAGAGCTGTGGGTTCAGGACCTGTGTCCGACCTTCACCCCGGCTTGTGCACCACATGCTCAGCTTCGCCACTGTGGCCACATGGCACCAAGCGCACAAGAAAACAGTCAAAAGAAAACCAGGTCAGGCGCACGCTAAGACGCCAGGCAGGGCTGACACAGAAGCCCCCAAGTGACAAAGGAACATGGGCCCTCACCATTCCAAAGTGGAAGACAAGGAGAGTGACATCCTCATCCCGGAGCTCCAGGGTCACCAGTTGGGCAGTGCAGCTCCCATTGACACGGGTCTTATTTGGGTTGATATTGAATACTCTTGTCACAGTCTAAGAAAGAGACAAAAACAAGTTACCATTCCATCTCATGCCAAGTCCTCCCCACTTTGGAAAAAACAAAGAATCCTAAAGCAGTAACATCAAGGCCACGTTCATTTTGACCGAAACCAGAAGGAAAACATTAGAAGTTTATCCTAGTGTGGATTTCTGGTTCCAAAACTGCTTGTCCAGCTACTTCTGCTTGCTACTCTCAGAAGGACACGTCCCTGTAGGAAAGGTACAGATCCCAGCCCCATTCTGACCCCGTCCTCCAATGGCCACAGACTTTACATGCAACACAAGTGAGTTACCTGCCACAGCCCCACAGACTCTGTCATCAGTAGGGAGAAATATTATCTCAAAGGAGAAGTACAAAAACAACACTTAAATGTTGGAGCAAAATTTCATGTTCTCTCAGGGGTCAACAAACTTGTCCCTTAAAGTGCCAAACAACACACGCCTTAGGCTTTGTGGACCACGTGACGTCTCCGTCACAACGCCTCAATGCTGCTGAGTCAGAGAGAAGTGCCATAGTGTGTGGACAGGTGGGATGGCTGTGACAGACACAGGCACACTGACCTGCTCCCTACAATCCACATCTAGGAGACTACACATGTGTGCCCACCCGAATGCTCATGCGCGCCAACACAGAGAAAGAAAGGACTCCTCAGAGCCCAGCCTACCATGTTGTCCCTGTTCTCGTAAGTGACGTTCAGCTGCAGCCCCATGGTGGCCAGCAGACAGGTCCCGTTGGTGCCACTCACGTTGTACTTGTTCACTGAGGGGCTCTCAGGCGTAGGGGATGGTGAAGGGTGGGGGGTCACCGGCGGTGTTGGTGTCGGGGAAGGTCTATCTTGCTCACAGCGCGTCTCTGGAGGGACAAATGGGAATGAATCATGCCCCACAGGAAGGCCAGCAAAGTCCTGGGTCCCTAGAGCTGCCAGGAGCTACAAACCCTGCTGAGCTCACTGCGGACCCCAGCAGACTGTCCTAAAAAGCACCGGAGAACACAATTTCTCAATCACCAAGAATGGCATGTGCTCACACCGTTCAGGAGTACAGGACAGGAGTAAATCACTACAAACAGCATTCCACTCAGAGTGGGCATGTGCTCACACCGTTCAGGAAGCACAG